>NC_048447.1:20338195-20362712 GCF_004353265.1 Vitis riparia | reverse complement strand
ACAAACAGACAGACAATTGTGGTTGTGGTTGCTTATAAATAGGAATATGGTTCACCTGCATTTATCTTCCATCTAAAGAGACATGATGTTTGGAGAGAAGAGAATATTCCTTGTCTTCGCTTACTTCTCACCATTCTAGTTCTTTCATTTGTCATGGCTGTCACAGGTATGAACACCCTCCATTTTTCATCTTGATCCTTTACACTAGTTTAATCCTTGAAAAATGATTTTTTGACGTTTCTTGAAATCATGAAAAGGTTTTCTTCTTTCAATTTTTTTTTTCTTTTAACATGGAAAGTTTGGGAAATATATCTTTATAATTTAATTTTCTTTCCTTGAAATTTTTCATGCACAACTTTATTTTCTATCAACTTTTTGGGTTTCAAACATATTTATTTTCTTGTATGCTTCTTCCATATGTTGAACAGCTAGGGAAGGGGACAAGTGCCCGGATTGAGGACCGTGCAGAGGGTTCAAAGCCGAGATCCGCTGCCACCCGCCGCCACCTCCACGAGCGCGACCAGGCCCATGATTGATAAGCATTCCACACATTCATATCAGAACTTAATATTAACGAGATAGCAATTACAGCCAGTGTTATCTTAGTTATAACACACTATTTAATTGTATTAGTCTGTTCATCAATACCAAACAATGGAGTGAAGGGCCAAAGGATTCGTATCATTAGTCATCGATGTGTGAAGTGGTAGGTCATTTTCCACCAATATACCGTAATGTCATGGCTACTCTGTTCATGGGTTTCAAAATTCATAAACGATCTAACCCGAATTCAAACTTGGACTGGACCAACAAATCCCACATTGATTGTTTGACTGACTTTTAATCTCATAGTCCATGATGGTAACATCATATGACTTTGAATTTTTGAAGAGACGAGTTTTTGAAATTTATGAGGGTCAAATTGCATTTTTATAGACGTGTTTTAATACTATAAAGGCTAATTGAGTTAAAACTTAAAACTTACAATGTCTAGGTGGGTCAAAGAAATATTGGATAAACATTAATAGACTCAAAAATGATAATATATAAGCAAAAAGTTTGAAAGTACAACTTATATGAAATATCATGTTATGTGTAACATTTAATAAGAAGATTTTAGGATAAAGATAAACAAGTTTGGAACGAGCTTGAAAAGTTTTTAATTATCCGAATAAGATTTGAGATGGGTTCGGGTATGATTTGCTTGATCTTGTTTCATCCTACCGATTATATATAATTTCAAAAACTTTTTATATAAATAAAATATTATTTTTCATAAAAATAAATTATAAACATTTATAATATTTTTTATATTTATAAATCGTATTTTTTAATAAAATTTAAATTTTAAAAGCAAAAAATTAAAACAAAATTGAATAAAAATTAAATGGGGCAAGAAATTTCCTATACGGTGAGGGTTGCATGACTTAGAATTCACTAGTTATGAATATGTTTCAAAGCATTGAAAGTCAATACGAACAAACCCGACAACATTTACATATTCATCAAATTCAAAACAATGAAAGCGAATTTTGCTTGCAGAGTATTTTGTAATAGCAATCCATGCATAAACAAGTCTACAAAGCAGAACAATGTGAATAATTAAATAGTTTCTTCCAGCAGAAAGAAAGGATAAAAGAAAATGACATTCTCCATGTTCTATAATCTTCATTTGAGAAAAAGAAAAACCCACCTACACATTTTTTCAAAGTGAAGACCAAATCTTTTACGTTACAAAACCTGGTAGTCAATGAACCGATGAGAGCACAACACAACCACAAATGTTTATTAACAAAAAAATAAAAATAAAAAAAATCCCAAAGAGACCTGGTGACATGAGTCACGGGATCATATATCTCGATTTTATTTTTTTATTTTTTTGGGCCAAAATTCAACACCGAAACATGTAGAAATTGTTTTTCTTTTTATGGCTTCTTTCTCCCTACTTCAGAATGTAAACACCAAATAGCACATATAATTTATATATTAGATAAAATTAATAATTATAAGAATAAATAATTAAAAATTTTAATAATATTTTTATTTTTTATATTTGATATTGTCAAAAATAATAATATGAATAAATATAAATGTATTAATATTTTTAATTTTATTAAGTATAACGTACTGAAGATATATAAAATAATAATAGATATTTTCATACAAAAGTTATATATTTTATCATTTTATAATTTTAATTCATATTATTTTTATATTTATTATTATAAAAATAAGTGTAGAGGTAAATATTTATGTTTATTTAAATGTTTTAAATAAAAAAAGTTTGAAAAATACAATAATGATATATATAATGTTTTACAACAATACTATAATTAACAGCCTCACAGTCACAGCAGAGTGGTTTATCCACTCCTTTGAATAGCTTTTATTATCCGGAGGTCCATGGCTGACTAAGTCCTTTCCCAGATTGGATTGAAAGGTAAGGGTTTTGCAAGAAAATAGCCCGTTTTATCCGCTGCAGCCTTCATCCCCCAGATTCCTTTTTAATCACTGAAAATCAAAAAACACCCCAAAAAGAGTAGAAAGTGATCTCTCTTTTGAAGGAGTTGATGGAGAGAGGGGGAGGGGCCGAGGACTGCAATAGCTGCACCTACCACACACCACCTACCTGTTGTTAATAAAAACGAGAGAGAGAGAGAGAGAGAGAGAGAGAGAAAGCCCATTTAATTCTCTGTCAAGGTTTCCTGCAACCCTCAACCATTTTGAACTTTCTTCAGTATTTCATTAAGAAACCCTAGTGCAGTTTCATGGAGAAGATGGGTGAGTGCAGTTTGCAGTACTACTAGTATTGTCTTGAAACCCGCATCCCACTACTCTTCTGCTCAGACCCAACGCCAAGTTACCAACTGCAACACCTTTAAAGAAAATTTTGTGGAGTTTTTCAATGTAGGGAATTCTTACTTGAAACCTGGTTAGACTCGACACAGCGGTCTGGTATATCTTTTCATGCAATAGGGTTTTGGGTTTGAATCTGGATTGGGTTTTTGTTTGATTTGGGTGATAGGTATTTCTTTGGGATGTAATTAAACCTCCCATGAAGATTTTGTGTTAGGCCTTTTCACTTCACTTGCATATCAATCGATTGGAATGCAAGGAGGGAAATAAGGGCCATAAGTTTTGAGTATATCATTATCTTTATAATAAAGGCATATTTATATTCCATATTTTTATTTGTATTGAATAAATCATAATTTTTAGAAGTTCGAGTTTTTGAAAGTTGAGCCATAATTTTTTAATATTTATATTTTTAAAATATATTTTAATTAAAAGTATATTAAAAGAATTAAATGACAAATTATATTAATTTCTTAGGCTATGTTTGGTTATTGAAAGTACTAATAAAGAAATTTTTTTTAAGAAAATGATTTTTTTTTGTTTGATTTCATTATGAAAAATATTAAAGAAAATAAAATATAATTAAAATTAGTTAAAATTATGCATTTTAAATCATTTAATCTTTATATAATTGAAGAAAATAAGTAAAACGAGTTTAAAAAAATATATAAAAATAATTTATTGACTTTGAATCTATTTTTATTTCCTTCACTTTTCTTTACTTTTATTTTTTTCTATTTTTTTTTTCTCTTGCATTTTCTCATAAAATTTCAATTAAAGAATATTGTTTTAAGTTATATTTATAAAGAATAGAGATGGTTGGTAGCACCACCTTGCTTTGCTTTGAAAAAGCACATGCTTTTATTAGAAATTTAAAATATGATTATTAATCGAGGATCTTTATGATAAATTAAGACAGTTAAGTATATTTTATTTTTAATTATTAGAATATGAAATATTACATTGTTAATGGCCTCATCATGGCTTTGAAATTTAAAAGGTTGCTTACTATAAATTTGAACATATAAAGAAAAATCAATTTTATTGTAAATTAAAACTACATTTTCCATTGTATTGTTATATTTACATCTTGGAAAATATATTTTCACATAATATGAATTTATTTTCATAGAAAAAATTATTTTCAAATATGGTATCACTTCATTTATATTCTTCACAACCAAGCAAAGTGTCCTCCATTTAAGGCTCTCTCTTTGGAAACAAATTAATTGATAATTGTTTTGAAAACATAGTCAATTTTGATAAATTCAACAAAAAACACTGATTTATTTTTAAAATTTTGGATGTAGTTTACTTGGTTTGGGTTCAAAATGACCCTTGTAGCAATAAAATATGTATTTGGGATTTATTTGAAATATTTATTCAAAATTGGATTATTCTCTCTCTTCTGCTTCATCTTTTATTTTTTTATTTTAAATTTGTTTGAAAGTATATTTTAAAATTATGATTTCAATATAATTTAGAAATGGATGATTTTAATACAAGGAAAATGACATGATTAATGGAACCAAATCATAAATTAATAAATTGAGTAAACTTAAAAAAAAAACCTCTAAAACATAAAAGAGTTAAATATAGAATATAAACAAACTCGTCATTCATCACATGATTCCTAATGAACTCAGTGGAGAACTCGACCCTAATATTCCGAGCAAAACACAACAAAACTTATTCAAACTTCACAATCCAATAAAAAATTCATTACATATGGGATATTTTTATGTAAAACATTTTTACCCTTTTCACATTAAGTTGTATTTAAATTATAATTTGTTTTAAATAAAATTGGCAAGACAGACATAGAAGCCAAGCCGAAGTTCAAATGGGGCTTATATTTCTTAGAGGGTAATTTAAATATGCATGAAAATCTCTAGAGGTAAACTCAGCCAACAAACCATCTAATTGAAGGAGAAAAGGAGATTAACCATACCCTCAAAATCATATGCATACAAAATAAAGTTAAAGATATATAACCTAGTCTTATTTGTCTGTCTCAAGCTTCATACAAGAAGAGGTCAACAAAGAGAAATATTAATTTCCAAATGTTGTTTCTTTGAACTTCCTTTTAAAAGAGAAGATCGACGGTCCAATCTCCTATTCCAATCAAAATGTAAAAGTCTAGCTAGAGACCAGTCTTTACCTACCAAATGCGACTATGATATAAAAAAATTTCCATCCTGACTTTGAAAATTATGACAAGAAAGATGATCAGTGGGAACTGCAAAGAAACAAACAAACATGGTTGTGTATAAATACAATACCATACCTGCATTATCCCTTCATCCGGAGGCAACATGAAGAGATGCCTTATTCTTTGTTCTCTCATAATTACTATCCTAATTCTCACATGGAGCACCCTTGCGGCAGGTAAGATTCACTTGTTAAAACTTATATCTATTGCTGGTTGCATTGGCACCTTTTTTTTTAATTGTTATTGTTTTTAGAAGTGTTATTGGTATATTTTTCCTTAGGTAGAGGAGGAGGACAAGTATTGAGATGGGCAACGGTGGAGCATATTTCTATTGGAAACCCACCACCACCTCCACCAGTACAACCGCCTCCAATGGCCATTCCACGTCCACCGCCACCACCTCCAGCAGCGCCATCAGGGTCGAATCCTTGATGCACATTCCTGCGTTTCCATGTTATTGCAAGTGTTATTCCCAATATTATGTGAAGAGTTCGATAATTTGTCAGTGGGAATATTGAGTTGTATTTACACTTCTAAAAATTTTATACATACAAATAAGAGGGACATAAATACCATTTTTTAAAATTAAGGTAATAAAATATTATTAATATGGATAATTTCCATTATGGAATTATTGATTTTGTAAATCTCTTTAATTATTCATATTCTGTAAATTCTTTGTATTTCTTTTGATGATTTCACTTATGTTTATATTTTTGTTGTAAAAATTTATAAAAAGTAAGACACCCACCAATAATATCATATCATATCATATCGTAATTTTCAACTTAATTTAGAAAGGAGAATAAATATTTTTCAGAATTATAATTATTTTCAAGGGTTATTGTACTTATTATGGTATCTAAAAGGGGGATTCCCATTGTAGATTTCCCTTATTTATTTATTTTTTTTAAAAAATAATTCTATGTTAAAATCTCTCCCGTCCTCTTATGTTTCTACAATTAAATGTATTTATCTCAAATTTCCCATTTTAAATACTTTTGGATATGATCTTATGGCACATCAATAATCAATATGACAAAAGTCATTATATCAATACCAACTAATTTTGATATTTGTAGCTAGTGATGTAAGTAAAATTGAAAAAATGGACAAACCCATCTAAATCAAACAATACATATCATATTGGTTGGACTTTCGTTTTTTTGTCTCATAACCAATAAAAATTGAAACAAATTGATATTCTAAAACATATATATATATATAATTGTTTGCTATTTGATAACATTTTTTATATTAGATTTTATTAAAGTAATTCATTATTTTTATATTATGGTCAAATTAATTTTAAATATATTTAATATATTTTTAACATCAAATCTAAATTGATTTTAATTAATTTTAAAAATAAATTAGACGTAGGACCTAATATAAACTCAAATTAATGAACTTTTGACTTAAAAAATAAAAATTTATAACTAGGTTGGAGACAAAAAACCATTAAGTTGTGTCAAAACTAATCTATGAAAACCAAATTAAACAGGTTTCAAAAAATGTGGTTTGGTTCGATTCTTCACTTCAAATATGATTGATTTGGTTTTTATTACATATAAAATTTATTATATCGATTCGGTTTATTTTTTATCCAAAAATTGATTGAATCGACCTTATTTACACTTCTATTTGTAACACATCTTTGTCATGTTTCCTCCTCAATTTTTTCTATAGTTTTCCTACTTTTGTTGAGTTTCATGCAACTCTATAAAGTGATGGTGGAACTTGAAATCAAATATCATTTAAAAAAACATACGAAAATCGGAAAATGTAACTACCAAGAGGAAGGAAAAAATTAATGTATTGAATCAATATCTAAGCCTTTATTTGGTTAGATTTTATCATTTACATTTGTTCAAATTTGACATAATTTTAGTTAATTAACTTTTGGGTGTAATGTGGATTTGCTTAAAAATAGTAGCTCTTTATTTGCTGGTCATGGAAATTTTCTATGCCTTTTCTCCTCTGTTATATTATCTGGTTTACAAGCTTTGTTCTTGGTTTTATAGATGTTATCTAGTATTAATTCAAAGTATATACAACAATTATTAAACTCTTGAGCATACTCTAGTTTTAGTATGTTTTAAGTGCTAATATCCATCTTGTTACCTTCTTGATTTTCCTTTTTTTTTTTTTGTGTATTTGATATTGTTTAAATTATATTTGTATGAAAAAAGTTCTTGACATTAATATTTTAGTTTATTATAGTAATATTTTTTCTATAATTAATTAATAAGTAACCTTTCATTTTATGATATAATTAGTAACTTTATTTGAGGTACATATTACATTTTGCGTGGTAGTATAATCAAAATGATATTTTCTCGATACCTAATAAAAACTTAACACAAATTAAGGGTGATATAATGATCTCGTTGTTTTATTCCTTATATTTGGTCCTATTATTTTGTATCTAAATCTTATCTTCTTTTTTTTTTTTAAATTAAATTAAATTTGTTTGTACCATGATCCTATATATTTATATTTTTATTTAATGATTTAAATTTTGTTATATACTTTGAATGATCCAAATTAAAAATTTGATCGCTATCAATTTTGTACTTTATAGTTTTTGAAGAAGTAATTAATTTACAAATACGATAACATTGTGGACATTAAGATATTGATATTGAGACCTAATTGAATATAGTTCTAAACAAGATAACTGACCTATTTAAATATTGATTGTTATCAATTTTCAACACATTTTTTTTTACATGTTTTTATCAATAAAAAGTTACAACTTTTTTTATACATATGGATATTTCTTGCACATAATAGACTCGTTTACTTCTATCCTAATTCATATACGTCTACTAGTTGATTATGAACATGTTTTAAAGCATTGAAAGTCAATGAACGCACATCAAATTCAAAATAATTTGAACGTATTTTAGATTCAAAGTCTTTTATAAGTTGACATGAATAATTAAATATTTTTTTCTAGCGGAAGGGAAGGGTAAAAGAAAAGGACACCCCACCTTCACAATTTTTTTTCAATGTGAAGACCAAATATTTTATGCTACAATGGAAGGAGAAGATAGCTACAAATGTCATCGAATATTTATTAAAAAAAGAAAAAGGGAATCTTTGGGTCATGGGATCATATATCTGTTAAATATCCAACCAAGGTGAATACCCTAATTTCATATATACTGAAGTATTTCTTGTTATAACTCAACCAAGGTAAATACCCTAATTTCATATATACTGGAATATTTCTTGTTATAACTCAATCAAGATGAATACCCTAATTTCATATATACTGGAATCTCCTGATTAAAAATGAGTAGAAAAATAATAGCGGAAACATACCTGAATCCATTGAAGGAGAAACCTTATAGGAAGAAAACCCTTGAGATGGTCTTCCAATTCTGGCCACTAGATTCTGTGTCAATTTCTCTCTGAGAGGATTTTCGGAAATTGAAATGCGTAGTGGTAGAATGGGGACCATAACCCTATTTTTAATTTTATCACAATTATATTTCTGCCCCTCATAGAAATAATAATTATCTAATGGTATCTACACAATAATTTTATGACAATTATACCCTTAAGCCAATTAATCAATTATTAATTAGATCACTATATTTAGGCTTAATTAAATGATAGCACACACATTTTAATTATTTACATCTGTGGCCCAAATTATAGATTAATTACAAAAATTAATCTAACAATATCATCATATTTTTGTGCCAAAATTCAACACCAAAACATGTAGGAATTGTTTTTTTTAATGACAAATCCCACAACTGGAGGAGTCTTGACCTGGTAATTAAAATGGAAAAGGAAAAGGAAAAGAAAATGAGTGAAAATAATTAATAAAATAGTGAGCACTGCATATATATATATATATAGACTGAATTAATAGCTACACTGCTCTTGCTTGTAAGGCAACATGAGGGTTGAAGTGCTGAAGAGATACCTGATTCTGGGTTTTCTCACAACCCTGGTTTTCCTATGGAGTATGAGCATAACAGGTAAGATTTAATGTTATGTTTGGTTTATTTTGTTAGAATTATAAGGATAGAGATTGCAAAATGTTGTTTATTCTTTGTAGATTTGTATATCCCATCTGTGGGAGTTGGAAGCCTCTCTTTATCCTCTCAAATTAATGTCATACAAGAGTTGATCTGAGAATAATTTTGAGGAAGTTTGATGTGATTTTTAACAAAACTTATGCGTTTAATAATATTTAGAAGTTATTTTTTAATATTCGGAAAATTATTTGAAGTAAATTTTGGATAATCGATCTCTTAATAAAGCTTCTTTTATGTTATGTTTGGTTCCGAAAAGCATTAAGGAAAAAAAATATTAAGAAAAATTATTTTCTTGTTTGGTTTCAACATTAAAAATACAAAAGAAAATAAAAATATAATTAAAATTAGTTATAAATTTATATATTTTTAAATAATTTAATCTTTATATTGAAGAAAAAAAAAATTAGTGAAATGAGTTTGGAGTAGCATATAAAATAATTTATTGATTTTAAATTTATTTTTTATTTTCATTCACATTTCCATTTTACTTTTTTTTTTTTTTTTGCATTTTTCTCATATTTTTCGAGAACCAAACATAGCATTAAAGTTTACTTTTTTATTTTCTATATTACATTTTTTTTTGTAAATTAAAATTTTGTTTTTCAAACAACTAGTAGTTTAAGTTTTGAGCAAAAAGAATGTATTTGAAAAAAGAAAATCCACAAACTAAACTTCCTACCAAAATTATTCTCAACCTAATGCATTGCAGCCACTTGGACATTCACATGGTAGATTTGTTTTGAAAGTTTTTTAAATAAAAAATTGTAATTGATTACCATAACTTTAAATTTAAACCTAAAATTATGATTAATTTAAATTTATAACCATAACTAGTAAGTATGTTTTATAACGTGGATACTCACATAAATAAAATGGATTAGTTTAAAAATTATTACGAGATTTAAATTACTACGTGAAATATTTGTTTTAAAGAAATCATTTTTACTCAAAACTCTATCACTTGAGAAGCGCTGTCAATAAAGGCATAACACCCAAGCTGCCCTACGAGTAACCTCCCTTTCTTTCAAGTTCTAATGGCATATTTGCAGCCTTTTTAATTTTTAATTTTTAATTTTATTTTTACTTTTTTACGAAACTGATTATGTTTTGTATTTAAAATTTTCATTATTATATTTTGTTATAGACAAGGCAGGAGAATTGTCGAAAATGGTAGTTGCGCAAAAACCGCCTAGCCCCCACCGCCGCCGCCAAGTGTGCCGCCAGGCTCTTCGCCTTGATGGACATTCATCAGTTTCATGGCCCTGAGCTTCTTCCAAGCCCATTACCGAGCATGGCCACCGCCACCACCTCACCTTACAGTGCTTTCACTGTCACCTCTGAGTTGCCATTGGGTAATATGTATCAAAATTCATCCTTCATGTATGTAATAAGTGAAATAACTATAATAAGTATTTATTTAAATTTATATTTGGGTTTCAGCTCAAATTAGCTCTTTTATTATGCATATAATTGATCCATTACCTATCAACATAAATATATAAACCAATTGATAATTTATTTCAGTATTAGAAACTCATTTGACACACCATAGGCCGATAAACTATTTAACTATTGAAGAAAATATTTAGTATATTCCATCATCTCATCAAGAATTAATTAATTATAAAAATAAATAAAATTGTAAATAGGGAGAATTACCCAAAAGGGTGGGCTGGGTAAAACAATTACTAGAAAGGGTGATATCTTTTAATAATTTTTGGGGAGGACTTTAATAGGCTTAATATACCAAAACTGCCCTTTAACTAAAACTTTTAAAATTCAAAGCATTTAAAGCACTTCACTTGATTTGTCAATACATTTATGGAACATGAGTCCCACATTTATTGTAATTATTGATATTTAAATTTTAAATCAAAATTTTGGGTTTAACCCTTACAATTATATATAATTTGTTATTTAAATTTACTATTTAAAACAAAAATACTTTTAAAAAATATTTTCAAAATATCATTTATTGTTTTTTTACCTTCTTTATTTTTATTCTAATTTTTAATTTTATGAAGAAAAAAATAAGTTTTATAATAAAAATGATGATTTTTTCATATATATATATATATTATAATTTTAAAATGATAAATTATGTTTTTGTATTAAATTTAAGGAAGATAAAATGTTTAATTTTTCATTCAAATTCTTTAAAAATAATAAGAAAATGATAGAGAATGTTTAATCATTTTTTATTTTTATAATAAAATAATTTAAAAAAATTTATATGATTTTTTTTTTCCTTTGCATAGTGTTTTTTTTTTTTCTTAATTTTCATATAAGTTTTTTTTCTCAATGCATCGAGTGGATGATGTTAATATATTTGATATGTTGAATATTAATAAGATATAAAAGGTGATCCTCAATATTATTACTTTTATTATAAAATGCAGGCACAACAAAAATATGTTATAATTACAATATAAATACACTTACATTACAATGCATTACAATAAAACCTAATTAAGAAATTTATGATTTTTTTTTTATAAAAATGGTAATTTTGTATGATCATACCATATTTCACAACATACCTATATCATAAATAATTTATGAAATCAAATGAAATACTAATTTGAATTCACGTAGTTTATATATATATATATATATATACAAAAATTATTAAATAATTTAAAAACACTAAATAAATGTTGTTAATATATTAATACGATGTGTTAATACCAATAATACCAATAGGGTATGAATAAATATTTTTAGAATTATTAATTTTATAATGAAATATAGGTACGACATAAATGCATTATACTTACAATATAAATATACTATCATTACAATATATTACAACATAATTTAATTTATTTTTATTTAATTTTTTTCACATGCTATATTACCTAACGAATAATTGTGAGTTATTCCATTTAATAGGCGTGTGTTAGTCAATTGAATATTTATATATTATTCAATTGATATGTGCTCGTAAAAAATAATTATTTATTATATTATGATAATAAAGTTTTTAATTGTATGTTTTATATATAAAACGATATAATAACTTTATGATATGGTTTTTATTTATGAGATATTAAAAATTATTTTTTTTACAAGGTTTTTTAAAAAATCTCAATTTTTTTTATTTAAAAAGAGCAAATTTTTAAACAGTTAATTGTTCAAAAGTGACAACAATTTTTTCAAATTGAAAAATGTACCGTTGATTGCCTATCAACTTGTATTTATCATCATGTATGGACCCCACATCATTTATCAACCTGTACTTATCATCATGTATGAGCCCACATCATTGACAATCTCAATTGATTTATAATTAATATAGAAAACATATTCAATGGTAAAATTGTCCTCTAAAAGAGTGAGTCTTCATAGTCATTATTTTTTCTAATCTACCCTTTTGGGTAATTCTCCCTTGTAAATACTTGTTTCAATACACTTTCTTTTGTTAAAATAAGAAATTTTTATATAAAAGTAAAATATATCTTTGAAAAATCACTTTAAAATTTGAGTTAATATTTTTTTTTTATATTTCAATTTTTTGAATAGTTTTTTAAATCATTACTTTTTTAACACAAGCCTTTTAAAATTCTTGTATTTTATATAAAATTATTCCTATTTTCTTATTTTGAAAATAGAAAATTGGGAGTGTATTGAAATGATACTATCTTCAGGGTTTTTTTTTTTTATAATTATTTTCAAATTTAAATAACTTTGTCTTATATTTATTTCAAAAACTTTGACATATAAAATATAGAGGAGTATCATATAAGGCTAATTAAATACATTAATCTTATAAAAATATGAATGAGTGATTATATAAGGCTAATTAATGTCTCATCGATCTTATAACCTTGTAAGAGTACAATATGGATTAATTTAAGGCCTAATTGAAGATGAAAATCGTAAACGAATATGATATGCATATTGAGTTTAAATTTTATAAACTTAAACTTTTAAGAAAATTGATAATTCAACGTGGTATCAGAACTTAGTTTGACAATTGTCATCGGTTCGATTAGGTAATTGGTACACAAGAATACACATAAGAATATGAATGAAAATGAGGTCAACTATAATATCAAGGAGAGGAAATAAAGTCTTTGTAATAATGGATTTTGATTGGTACTAGTAATCCAAAGGAAATAATGATTGAAATTTTCATTCTTACCTCTTATTTAAGGTTTCAAACATGTCTTAAGATGTGCTTAGTATATGAGGATACAAATCAAAATATAGATTTCCAAATATAAAAGCTTGTTGTTACTATTTCACTCATCTGGAGACATCAGGTGGGGATGCTCGTCAAGGCGCCGGGGACCGTCCAAATGGCGCTTCTGGAGGTGGTGGTGGTGGATGCGGAACAACCCTCCGCAGCCGCTGCACAGTAACCAATTCCCATACTTGTCCTCCTTCCCTACCTAAAAGAAAAGGACCATATATAAAATAATGCATTAAGTAGCATATCATACATAAAATAATGCATAAAGTAGCAGAAGAGATGAAAAAAAAGAAAAAAGAAAAAGAAAATCTTAAATCATTAAATTAAGGTTTGATTTTTTTTTTTTATATTCTTAAAAATAACTTTTAAAATTTTGAGAAGTTGAGGTGATAATTTTTTTTTTTTAATATCTCAATTTTTTAATTAGTTTTTAAGAAATCATTATGTAGACCCCTTTGAAGAGCCAAGGGGGTTAGTTTTTTTTTTATATATATATATATATATATCATAAGAGGAGCCGGCAGCAGCTGAGGTAAAGTGGGGGGGGGGGGTCCCTCTTTTCTCCGCGCCCGGGAAATCAGCTGCGTAAACGTGGGTGGCCATGCTGGTGGTTGGCAGTGGACATGCTGCTGATGCGAGGAACAGGAGGAGGCAGGTAGTGGCTTGCTGTGGAAGATGGAAACAGGAGGAGATAAAAAGGAGGTTTTTGGCTTCAAGCGAGGAGGATCGAGGGCAGAGGAGGGGGAGTAAGCTGGAAAGAAACTGAAGATCCATGCAGCCGAGGCTCTCGGTCCAGGTATGCTTCTTATTTATTTTTAGTTTGTTTTGCTTCCCTTGTTTTGAACTGCCCTCCTCTGTTTCTAATCACTTGTGGATTCCTTTGACACTTGAAGACTGCTTGTGCACTCTGTTTTCTATTTTGGGATGCCTTGAGTTTGGATTCATCATTGCATTTGTATTTATTCTTAGATGTCATGCCCGTGTTTTCTTCCGGTTCCACCCAAACCCCCTCCTATGGACTTCTGTGGAATGGGGTGAGGCTTGGCAGCTTTCTTTTTTTTTATGTATGTACGTGCTCTGTTTTTTTTTTTTTTTTTTTTTTTTTTTTTTTTTTTTTTTTTTTTTTTTTCTTGCATCTATTTTCTTGTCAAGTTTTCTTTTTTTCCTTGAAACGTTGAATGCCGCACCTCGTACTGGTCATCTGGGTTGGGGCGCTTATGGGAAAGCTCAGGTCTCTTCCATAGATACAGGTTGTTTCGCTTCCCCATTTTGGCTGTGTTGGAGAGAAGCACCGGATTAGCAAGAGTGCTATATTGAAAGTTGATCATAACAGAGATGTCTTTCAATCTTTGAACAATGAAGTTGTTATATCCATTTCCTCTGGGAGAGGTCCCAATGAGGTCTCGAAGTTCTTTGCTTCTTTGCAGCCTTTGTGCATGGAAAGTTTATTTTCAGAAGGTTTCAGTGTCAGCTTGGAGGATTCTTTTAGTCCCGGGGAGGTCGTATCGAATATCCAGAAAAAGGATGAGGATATTTCATCGCCGTCGCATAGCCTAAGGTCGGGCTATAGTGGGCTGCTGAAGTTGCAGGCAGGGAATCACTTGAGACACACTCATGTTCCTGTTGCTAATTTCATCTTGAATTTATCTGTGCTGGGTAACTTAAGTGATTCTGAGAGTCATTCGGCTATTAACAAGGTGGTCCAACAAATGAGGTTCCTGAGACAATAACCTTCAGCATAGGTTGAACTCTATGCCAGGATCTGGAGTGAGGGCGGGATGGTCGTAATGGTGCACTGAGCTTCACTTTTTCTGGATTCTGTTCAATACCCATCTCGTCGCATGCATGATCCCATCTAAGCCTTTGCCTTCCTTTGGTTTACCCTCTTTACATCACCTTTTTTTTATCCATTCCGACTCATTTTCAAAACCCACTAGCACCCCTCCCCTGCGCGCTTATAGCCTTACCATCCCTCATGGCCCGCGCTTGTTGAATACTCCCCTGTAGCCATCCTTCATGCTCATCAAACCTGTTCACCATCTTCCTGCATTCTTTTTTTACGCACGCATGCTAGGATTGTGTACCCGTGGCTGCCATCCGCACCCACTTCACATTTGTTGAACACCTTGCTGATACCGTCTCGGCTGCTCCATTCCAGTGGACATTCATTTTGTTTAGAGGAGATCTGGGTTGTTTCGAGGCATCTATATCGAGTGACCTTATCAAAGAGGTGGATGCGATTCAAGCTTGTGGGGATTAAATGACAGCTGATGGCAAACGCTCTAGAACAGAGGATGCTGGCTGATAACAATATCGGGTCACAATATAATGGGTTTGGCCTGGATGAATATTCATGGCGCGGGACTTTGAAGATGCACACAGGAAATGGGATATGATTGGTGTATGCAAATTTGTTTTGCCTAGCTTTTGGACCGGATTTATTAGGACCATTCGAAAAGGCGCAAGAGACAGCATCGAACCTATTTGGTTCCTCTTCCGCAGCCTTCGCACGAATTTGTTCCCCACTCGCAGCTTCATTTCCGCCAAATCTTTCAACCACTGACCTCCTAGCCTATGAGTGGCAACCAGCAATGAGCAAGATGGGGGGTGTCCATGCACTGATGCATCTTCAGGGGCAGCATCCTTCCAAACGGGCAGCGATGAGAACGGGACGCCACTAATACACTCCCCATATTACACCCCTGTCATCCATCTTACCCATAAACAACACCACCGAACCCATGTCTCTCTCATTACCCGTGGCTGTGTTTCAAATCCGCTCCTCATCTGCGCATGACCTTTGCATAAGCCACGTCCACTTACATACCCATCCCCATGCATACCCATGTCAACCGTCCACTATGCCCCTCGCCACCTTTTCTCTCTCCAAAGACCACACCCATTTT
Source organism: Vitis riparia (assembly GCF_004353265.1). Taxonomy (NCBI): domain Eukaryota; kingdom Viridiplantae; phylum Streptophyta; class Magnoliopsida; order Vitales; family Vitaceae; genus Vitis; species Vitis riparia. The sequence goes on along the minus strand of NC_048447.1, from coordinate 20,346,485 downwards.
CCACTTGCACATATGGAGTCTCGTTTGTCCAGCTGCCCACCATACCTGTGCTACGCCCATCTCTACAGGAATCCCAAAGCCATCACCTCTTCTCACTCTACATTCTCCCACCCACGTAGATGAGATCCATGCAAGTCCGTCCCATTAACCCCATACCCAAGTCCATCCCATTAACCCATACCCGTGGCCATCACCCTCACATCCTATCTCCCCATACTCACGTGCCCACTGCTCTTCTACCCTGCATCTCCTTTCCCCACCTTCATACATATCATCACTCATTCATACTCGTTCATATCTTTCTCTCTCTACCCCGCCATGCACTATGTCGTTCCTCTCACTCACTCAATATGCCCATTGCTGCAGCCGCTTTATCATTGAACCCACTTTCCTTCATCACTTTCCACTACCCTTTGTACCGTTCTCTCATCACCTGCTTGCCATCTATCTTGTCATGTATGTGGAGTCTCCCGCATGCACGGCTATCTATCGTACACCATCTCATCTTCCATGCTTCATCCACCAAACCCAATGCCATCCAGCCCGTTCCTCATTCACCCATTTATTTCATCACCCCATGAACTCATTCCCCTGACCATCATTTAAAAAATTCTTCTTCATGACATGAGGAGACTAGAAAGCTCATAAGGAAACAACCCGCTTCATATTCAGAATATCCTTCGGATTTGATGGTCAAGTATTAATGTATGGCCACCGAGGATGCCACCGTTTGCTACTAGTACACGTATGGATGGTGGCGGAATTTCCCTCATGTCATATTTGTAAGCGCATAGCTCAATGCTCGGAGTGTTTGACAGTTACGGTCTAAGCAAATGCGCGCGGCTGTTTGGAAAAGTGCCAGAAACTGAAGATGATGAGGATGCTATTCCCAGGTTGAGCAGTGCAAAGAGGCCCCTTCGGCGTTCCCTCTGCAGGCTGAGAAGAAATGGAATCCAAGGATGATCACCCCTGTACACACGTTGACATCGAAAGGTCCATGTCCGAGCTTGAAGGTGACGCCAAGATCGACCTTCCCGACGGTGGTTTGGCTGCGGAAAACGGTGACGGAGAGAAGAGCAAGTGGCAGTTGTGGGTCGCAATGCTGATTTATTTAACCTGGGAAGCCTCTGTTACATGAATCCTACAACACAGTTGCTTGTATTTGGTCCTAGAATTGAAATCACCCTTGATTAGCGAGTTTTGTAGAGTCCACGCTGAAAGAAGAATTGGTTCTTACGTTCACGATGCTGAATCAATATTCTGATAACGGTGGACCGTGAGACTGATTTCTGTTGCCTAAGACGACATCTTCAAATGGGTAGTTAATGATTTGGCCATGCCAGCTATTACCTGTCATCAAGTGCAGTACCCGGTTACAGAAGATGTTTTGGGAGAGATTGCGTACAAGGAAAGAGAAGTTGACATGCCAAAAGAAGGTCTTATTAAGATGTTTGCATTTGATGTCTCCAGAGCTGCCCTGTTTTCATTGGATATTTCATGTTCCATCTCATCACTCTACCCTGGGCCCACACATGCGTACATCTAATTGTATGGTTCACTGGCCAGTCTCATGTCACGTGCCCCCCCCCCATTCTGTCACCTTTTGACTCTGAAAATAATTTTCCTAAACTATTCTCGTAAATAGCTTCTCAAAATTCCAGGATTTAAATAATTTCAAAGCTCTAAGCTTTTCATCCTTAGCTTTCCTTAGGCTTCAAAAATCCGTTTTTTTTAATAAAATTCGCTGCCATCTTCTTCGGCATGCAATTTTCCAAATTTTCATATCTTTTTTTAAAATAAGTATGAATTTATTCTCGTAATTCCGAACGATGGAAATTTATGGGATTAATCCATACAGAAATGAATTGGGCTTTGGTGGGAGCCCTACATACTTGATTTCATAATTGATTAACTGATTAGTTGATTTGTTTGCCACGCATGATTGATTTACTCTGTTCCTTGATATGCATGTAATCATTCTGTATTTGTTCACTAACTCCATTTTTTTTGCTAAGCGCATTGCGGCTCGTGACCCAGGTAGGTATTCACTCATTCTGATCATTCCTTATACATATTCTAATTTTCATATGTGCATGATTTGACTTAGACATCCATTGATTTTCTTATTAATTGCCATGTCGGCTTCATTCTAACAGTAGAGACCCGACTTTAGGGACTTAGAGGGGTGCTACGGTCCTTACCGTACCTTCCAGATAAGTAACCTGACCCCCGAACCCGATCCGGTTTTTCACAGACTACCCTTTTCCAAAACAAGGAGTCACATTTAGGGTTTTTCTTCCTTATTTTGTTTACCCCTTAAAAATAAAACAAAAATAAGTGGCGACTCCAAGTCAATTTTTCTTAATCAATAAAGATCATTTTTTCGAAATTAATAATCGAGCTCGCCGTCGAGTGGGAAACGCATGAGCCGAAATGCGGGGTCCACACATTACATTTTCTATATAAACCTCTAATATTTTGTAAAGAAATTACTATCATATTTTGTTTTGAAAAACAAAAAACAAAATTTTCCATAAATCTCACCTGTTATAAGCCCACTCCACAGGAGAATTATGTGGAAATTGCAAGAAGGCGAAGAAAGTAGCCCTTCACTTGAAACGCCATGTTTCCTAACGAGGATTAAGAGAAACGCAGCTGTGATGTTGTATTTATAGACAACTGATTTTCATGTTTCTTTGCGTTTCCAACAATGATTTTTCTTTCCCATTTTCCTTCCAACTTCCCTGATCTTTCCTTTACCTAGTTAAGTTGGGAATTCAAATTCCAATTACTTTTCTGTATTGATTTTTCAGCAGCAAGTAGAGCCCACAATTTTCCTTCCAACTTCCCTGCTCTTTCCTTTTCCTAGTTAAGTTGGGAATTCAAATTCCAATTGTTTTTCTGTATTGATTTTTCAGCAGCAAGTAGAGTCCACAAACCTAGAGTTCAGACTTTTCAACGACATATGGCTTTGTTTATGATGAAAATGAAACCAACGTCAGTCACAGTGAGATTTCCAATTCTCGTGATTTCTTTGTTTGACATTTTGCTTTTGATGAAAATGAAAGGAGCATCAAAGTTGTCCAGATTTTCAACAACCATAGGTATGTTTGGTTAAGGGATGTGTTAAGCAAAGGAAATAAATACAAAATATATGGCTAAGAAACCTATTTAAAAAATAGAATAATTTTGAAAAAAAAATGATACCCATTTTGTTACTTTCTTGGTTTTGTTTTTTTTGTTTTTTGTTTTTAACAAATATATATGTATTTCAACATTCTTTCTTTTGGTACGTTTAAATTTTGTTATTTAAAAATTGATGTCTATTTTTTAAAAAGTTCTTGACATAAATATGTTATTTTATTTTAATAATATTTTTTTAAATAATTAATTAATAAGTAACTTTTAGTTTTATGATGTAATTAGTAACTTTATTTGAGACATTATATTTTGTTTGGTTTAATCAAAGTTATCTTTCAAATATTATTAAAGGAGAATTACCCAAAAGGGTGGGCTGGAAAAAATAATGACTAAGAAGACTCATTCTTTTAGAGGACAATTTTACCATTGAATATGTTTTCTATATTATTTATAAATAAATTGAGATTGTCAATGATGTGGGATCCATACATAATGATAAGTACAGGTTGATAAATGATGTGGGACCTATATATGATGATAAGTATAGGTTAATAGGCAATCAACGGTACATTTCTCAACTTGAAAAAATTGTTGTCACTTTTGAACAATTGACTGTTTAAAAATTTGCTATTTTTTTTTTCAAAAAAATTGAGATTTTTTAAAGAACCTTGTAAATTTTTTTTTTAATATCTCATAAATAAAAACCATATCCAAAAGTTATTATATCGTTTTATATATAAAATATATAATTAAAAACTTTGTTATCATAATATAATGAATAATTATTTTTACGAGCACTCATCAATTGAATAATATATAAATATTCAATTGACTAACACACACCTATTAAATGGAATAACTCACAATTATTCATTGAGTAATATAGAACGTGAAAAAATTAAATAAAAATAAATTAATTATGTTGTAATATATTGTAATGATAGTGTATTTATATTGTAAGTATAATGCATTTATGTCATACCTATATTTCATTACAAAAGTAATAATTCTAAAAATGTTTATTCATACCCTATTGGTATTAACACATCGTATTAATATATTAATAACATTTATTTAGTGTTTTGAAATTATTTAATAATTTTTGTATATATATATATATATATATATAAACTACGTGAATTCAAATTAGTATTTCATTTGATTTCAGAAATTATTTATGATATAGGTATGTTGTGAAATATGGTATAATCATACAAAATTACAATTTTATAAAAATTTCATAAATTTCTTAATTATGTTTTATTGTAATGTATTGTAATGTAAGTGTATTTATATTGTAATTATAACATATTTTTGTTGTATCTGTATTTTATAATAAAAGTAATAATATTGAGGATCATCTTTTATACCTTATTAATATTCAATAAATCAAATATATTAACATCATCCACTCGATGCATTGAGAAAAAAAAATTATATGAAATAAAAAATAAAAAAAACACTATGCAGAGGAAAAAAAATCATATAAATTTTTTAAAATTATTTTATTATAAAAATAAAAAAATGATTAAACATTCTCTATCATTTTCTTATTCTTTTAAGAGAATTTGAATAAAAAATTAAACATTTTATCTTCCTTAAATTTAATACAAAAACAAAATTTATCAATTTAAAATTATAATATATATTTATATATGAAAAAAAATCATCATTTTTTGTTTTAAATATTTATATATTTAAAATTATTTTTTCTTCATAAAATTAAAAATTAGAATAAAAATAAAAAAGGTAAAAAAAACAATAAATGATATTTTGAAAATATTTTTTAAAAGTATTTTTGTTTTAAATAGTAAATTTAAATAACAAATTATATATAATTATAAGGGTTAAACCCAAAATTTCGATTTAAAATTTAAATATCAATAATTACAATAAATGTGGGACCCATGTACCATAAATGTATTGACAAATCAAGTAAATACTTTAAATGCTTTGAATTTTAAAAGTTTTAGTTAAAGGACAGTTTTGGTATATTAAGCCTATTAAAGTCCTCCCCAAAATTATTAAAAGATACCACACTTTCTAGTAATTGTTCTGCCCAACCCACCCTTTTGGGTAATTCTCCCTATTATTAATTACTAACTAAGGGTTTGATTACAATACCGAATGATATTTTTTGGATACCTATAAAAAAAATGTGTCACCAATTAGGGGTATATATATATTCCTAATATTTGGTCACATTATTTGTATTTTAGTTTTTTTTTTGTAATTTAATTTAATTTATTTATATGATGATCCTATATATTTGTATCTTTAGCGAATGATTTATATTTCATTATACATTTTGAATTGTTTTAATTTAAAATTTGGTAGATATTGAATTGGTATGTTGGAGAAGACATAATTAATTTACAAATACGGTGGAATTGTGGACATTAAGATATTGATATAGTAATAATTAAATAACAAAAATACTTAATCGCCTCCTATGGATTTCAAATTTTGATGTTATGAGCAAGTTTGGAAATGAAGAGAGGCAAGTATATGTTTAGTGCATGAAAAATATTATGCAATCTAAATAATGCTACCAAAATTTTGGATATGCACCTATTTTATATATATATAGATTGGTTTACTTTTATCCTAACTCATGATTATGTTTTTGGGATGCCAATGGGATGAGATTTTTCGGGCATCCATCCTATTCCTATTAAGATAACTTCAAGATAAGTAAAAGGAGTTAGGGATAGATTTGAGAAATTTTTTTAATCCAGAAAGGTTGAAGTTGGATTTGAGTATGAACCATGAACCAACCATATTGTTATCCTTAATTAGGAGTTACTTATTTTTAATTTAATAAAAATTAAACTTGATAAGAACACTTTGAAATCTCTAATTTATAAATAAGCTTCTATTATTGTCATTACATACTCAACCATGTCATTATTTTTCCTTTGTCATTTTCCTTGCTCTTTCTTCTATAGAGTTAAATTGAAAATTTTATTATCATAATAAGGTTGGTATTGACTTTTAGTCTCTAGATTTGACACTTTCTTCATTCATTTTTCAACTAATTTACTCATAAACTTGAAGGTGTACAGTTTTGTTTGTGATGTCCTCTTCTGCAAGGAAAGTCCCATAAATAGTTAATTTATTCTGTTTTATATTAATCACCCCATGACCATCTTTTGCCAACTCATCTACATTTTGCTTCATGGATGATGGGTGGAAGTAATTCAAATATAACAATTATGTTGTGGAAATGGTAAATTATAAAAATCAAGTAGAAATAAAGAAAATTATGAGAGATTTTAATATATATGGTTTGTTGATCATCGTGATCATTGCATTCACGGAGTACACCACCACTTAAAAATTCATTAATAAAAATTATAGAAAAGTTCTAATAGAGCAAAAGGGCCATAGGATTGTCTTTTCACCCTAATAGAGTAAAACCAGTCATCATGGTATAAATGTGAGAAAAAGTAATGAAGTAAAAAGACTCGTTCAAGATAGAGATATAAATATTGAACTACTAACTTCCTTAAAAGTTTAAGCTTGCACCCTCCTTCACATGTAGCCCCATAAGTGCAAGTTAGATAAAATTTGGATTCATATCCAACAAATGTAAATAGATATCAAATGAAAAAATAAACATGCAAATTGTAGAGACATGGTCTATACCCATGAGTTCCCACCAAATCAAGCTCTGATATCATGTTAAGTTACCAATTTTCTTAAAAGTTTAAGCTTACATGATTTGAACTCAATATGCATATTATATTTCTTAACAATAAAAAATGAAGAAAAATAATATGTTTTGAATTCAATAATTGTATTTGTTTCTGTTTTCTCTAATATTATTTATTGTATAATGAAATTTTATCTCTTCTTTATGAAGGTAGACATAGTTGATTGAATCATATTAAAACCTTATATACTTTTATGTTGATTTGCTTTATTTCTATCTCTTCCATCAATGTGCTTGTATTAAAGTTTTACCATAACAATATATAAGTGGATAAACTATATATATATATATTTTTAAAAAGGTTTTCTTTCAAGCAAAATGACCAAAGAAAACATGAGTTTCAAATTTGGCCAACTTTTTCTTTGAATTAAGTCTTTGTTGATAATTAACCACAAATTTTCTTTTTACCTAGCAAGTCGATCTCCGAAAATATCCATATCTTTTAAGACCAAGTCTTATTCTTCTTACTATATTCTTGCAACTTGATAAAATTATTATATTACCTTTAGTAGTTTTGCATGCTAGTACTCAATACTAAGATGTAAATAACTTGATTATAATAACAACATCACCAACCTAACCTCAACAAAGAAAGATCAAGGAAAATGACTCTTAGGGAGAAAATAGGGGAAACCAAAGAAAGAAACAAGCTTGGTTGTGTATAAATGCAAATATTGGCTACATTTTTACTTCATCCTAAAGGCAAAATCATCATGTTTGAAGTGAATAGATCCCTTTTTCTTTGGTTTTTGGCAGCCGTCACCTTAACCCTCACATGGGACAACCTTGTAGCAGGTAAGATTCACATGAAATTTAAATTTTCATGTTTTCTTCCTCATTTCACTTTTCTTTCTTTGTTGTTGTCCTTGTCATCCTCGAATTTATGAATATGTGTTACTCGCATAGTAGGGAAGGAGGGCAAGTATTCAAAGTGGTGACAGTGGTGCGGGCTCCCGTCCCAATTCTGATCCAATCTCCACCTCCAGAGGCCATTCTTGCACGCCCTTCCTCGCCACCTCCAACGACGCCTACAAGGCCGAGCCCTTGATACATAGTTTCTGTTCCATATATGTGTTTTTAGAATTTTATTACCACACTATAAGAAAATGATATATAGTTTACCTATTTAATTGTACCACTTCCTAAGATCTTATTCATCAATACCTACACTTTCTAAAGTCTTATACTATTAACCCCTACACTCATTTTTCACGTCTTCAAGCAACACTTCCACATGCTTCTCAATGGATTCTTCAAAACTCATATCAAAGTTTCATGGTTAGATTTTTTACTTTTGGTGAAGTTAAGTATCCTTTCAAAATAGATCTTAAAGGGTTTGAATGATGAAAGTTCAAACTTTAGTAAATGATTACGCTCTCTTAGGATTCATGAAAATCCACAACGTTTGATAAAACAGTTCTATTTACACTTGTA
>NC_048447.1:20255695-20335695 GCF_004353265.1 Vitis riparia | reverse complement strand
TTATTTGATTCAGACAAACGATGGGTAGACACATAGTTGCTCATGGGATATTTGACTTTAGTAGACAATTCAGGTTCATATGTGGGTTTAGGAATACCTCTATTATGACGATGTGGTAACCGTTTCATGAATGGATCAGGCTCCAAATTAAGAACACCCTCAACAGACGACGATTGGTTTGGTATTTCAATGAAGACATCTTCGGACCCAAATTGTTGACCACTCATATCCAACTCACCCACTTCCTGGTTCACTAGTTCAGATTGTCCAGATTCATCTTCCTCAAAATATGATAATCATAATCGAGAGTCTGAATTTCCTTATGGTACTCCCCCTGAAGTTCAGACTCAGATGAAAAATACATTGAATCTTCATGAAACACCACATCCATTGTAATATACATTTGTCGAGTTGGAGGATGGTAACATCGATATCCCTTTTTGTGCAATGCATATCCAACAAACACACATTGCAATGCATGGGAAGTTAACTTGGTGCGTTGGTGCTTGTGTAGATGCACAAATGCCACGCAACCAAAAACACGAGGAGGTAGATTTGGGACGGTTGGGGCAACTACGGCATTAGTAAGAGCTTGGAGAGGTGTTTGAAAGTTAATTGAGCTAGAAGGTACCCGATTGATCAAGTATGCGGCAGATGTGATTGCTTCTCCCCAATAAGATATTGGTGTTTTTGCTGCTATCAAGGAAGCACGAACAACCTCTAACAAGTGTCGATTTTTTCGTTCAGCGACTCCATTTTGCTGGGGTGTATTGGAACAAGTAGTCTGATGAATGATGCCATGTCCTTCCAAATACTTTTGAAGATCAGAACTTTGATATTCTCCACCATTATCACTACGCAAAACCCGAACCTTTGCATTGTATTGAGTTTCAATCATTTTATGAAATTTTTGAAACAACAAGTTCACTTCATCTTTGGTCTTCATCAAGCATAACCATGTCATTCTGGTACAATCATCAATAAAAGTAACAAACCAACGTGAGCCACTCAAAGTTGGGACTTTGGATGGGCCCCAAACATCAGAATGTATAACCATAAAAGGAAACGGACTTTTATTCAAAATTAACGGAAACGAAGCACGATGACTTTTAGCCAATTCACAAATATCACAACGGAAACCAGAAATATCACTCTTTGCAAACAAACTAGGAAACAATTTTTTTAAATAACCAAAGGAAGCATGTCCCAGACGTCGATGCCACAACCAAATTTCAGACTTTTTCTTCTCCCCCTCAGATCCATCTGCCATCAAGGCTTGTTGCAACTTATTTGAATCCTTTGACTGCAAGTCCAAGTAATAGAGTTTTCCCCGTTTAATACCACAACCAATCGTCTGTCTTGTTTGGATGTCCTTAATCACACAAAATTCAGGCCAAAAAATGACAATACAAGATAAGGCTGTAGTGATTTGAGAAACTGACAAAAGATTGTAATCTAAAGATGGAACAACTAAAACAGAATCCAAATTCAAAGTATCAGTAAGAGTTAAGGATCCTTCCCCAATAACTGGGGTTGTGTTACCATTGGCTGTGGAAACAATTTTTTGTGAGGAAGGTCTAAGGGGTGAAACCTGTCTAGAATCAAAAGTCATATGATCTGTAGCACCAGAATCAATTATCCATGTACTATTAATAACAGGTGTAAAAGTATTTAAAAACTTACCACCATGATCAGTAGCGGCTACCAATGCAGAGGCTTTCTCAGCAACATTAGCCTCTGTTTTTATTTCGGCAACAATTGCAGTCGAGGTTTTCTTGGAATCCTTCTTCCGTTGATCACGATTATTATAATTAATAACAAAGTGTTGATAGCCTAAACATGATCTAAAGGTCCATGGTTCAAACCCTCGGTTCCTTATTGTTTTCCTGGTCATACCAAGAGTCGTTGCTTTGAAATTGTGGGATATCCAGACTGGTGGGACCAGTCTTATTGCAGTGAGTGCATTTGAAGGTTGACTTATCAATATTAGGGCTTGTCTTAGGATGGTTGATCGCTGTCGGACTACCATAGCGACAAAATATCCAGGATTTCAGTTCCATGGCTCTGATACCATCTTCAAATTGATAAATTGTAGTTTTTTCATTCATACTTTCATTCGTTCATGTACAGAGTATATATAGAGGGTAATCACCATTCTAAGAATGGGAAAGAATGATACAAGGAAAGAATGATATAAGGAAATAACAACTAATATCCTAATATCTCAACTTTCCTAATATCTCAATATTCCTAATATCTTAATATTCCTAGTATCTCAATATTCCTAATATCTCAATATTCATAATATCTCAACTTTCCTAATATCTAAACATTCCTAATATCTCAACACTAAATGATATAAGGAAATAATGATATAAGGAAAACATTCCTAATATCTCAACACTATCACATCTCTCTATTGAACTTTGACACGTTACTGCATTCACTGTGATTATTTATGTATTCGAAAAATTGTTCCAATCATCATCCATAGTAAATAACATTATGTAGACAAGCTTACAATGTAAACCAGTGTGAAATATATATGGGGCAATTTCTTCTAGGAGAAGGGGTAAAAGAAAAGGACACGTATAGTTCATTTGAAAATGAAATTAAAAATAATAATTTTCTTATATTTGAATGTAATGGAAAAGGGTGAGCAGTATGGGAAAGCATGGGAATAAAATGTTAAAGAAAAATGACCTTTTATATTTAATTAAAATATGAAAAAAGTATAATTATTTTTTTAAAGATTTATATATTTTTTAAAGATTTAATTTTTATAAAAAAAATAAGTTAAATGAATTTGAAAAATATATAAAATAATTTATTGAGTCTAAATCTATTTTTTATTTTTCTATTTTTCTTTCTTCTTACATTCCCTAAAAAATCAAACCTAAGATAAGAAAAAAATTAAGGATGTAAAATGCCCAGAGATTTTTCACATCATTTTCTTTAAAAAAAAAAAAAAACAAATGATGGAAAAAGTTTGTTATCCAATAATTTAAAAATTGTTTGATAAATAATTTTTAAAAACAATTATCAATTGTTTTTTGGAATAAAGCCTATCTATCATGGAACTTGAATATAAAAATTAGTTTTCTCAATTCATTTTTGATGAAGGTATTATGACGCTTGAAAACACATTAAATTTGTTTTATAACATAACTTATTTCGAGAGAAATTCTTAAAATTGTTTTCAGTTAAAATGTGTTATAACAATATATTTTTTAATGGAAAAAATAAAAAATTATTTTGAAAGACATTTTACCAACTTTTAACCAAATAAAAAAAAATTATAAATATCGAAACATCTGCCCAAAGTCAATACCTAAACATGTAGTTGTTGGATTTTAAATGGCAATTATGGAGCTCAACTTGATGAAGGAAGAAGATCCGAAAGTGCCAAGAAACAATCTAAAAATGCCCTGAAACAAAAAATCAAACAAGTGTGGTTATAGAGGCTTATAAATAGGAATATGGTGAGCTAAGATTTCTCTCCTATGTAAGGCAACAATCATGTTTGGAGTGAGAATATTCCTTGTTCTTAGCTTTCTTCTATCCACCATCCTAATTCTTTCATGTAGCATGTTTGTGGAAGGTATGTTTCACCTTCTAATTTACTTTTCATTGAATTAACTATTCTTGCTATGTTTGATTTTGAAAAGTGCTTGAAAAAATAACTAAAAATATTTATTTTCTCGTAATATCATAAAAAGGTTAAAAAGAAAAAAGAAAAGAAAGAGAAAGTGCTAAGAAAAAAAAGGGAAAAATACTAGTAGATTTTCCTCCTTATTGTCCTTGAAAAAATGTGTCATATTAAAATAAGAGAAAAAATTTACATTCTCGATTCCTTGCCCAAAGGCGAAGTTAGAAATACTATCAAGAGTGGTCAAAATAAAAGAGATTAGATTAGGAAGGAACAAAAATAAGACAAAAAAATAAGATTTAGCTCATTAATAGCGTAATTTCTTTCTAAAACTTGAGGTTATGAGATCAAAATCTAATTTTGCATGATAATTTTTTTATTTATCAGGGAGGTCATGTACCCTCTAAGCCCCAGTTGAATTTTGCCTATACCCTTTTCATTTTCCCTTTTTTCATCCTTGTTTTCTTTTTTGGAATCAAACATAGTCTTGAGTTTTATTTGGTTCATAAGATGAATTAGTAATCAAACACTAATAAGGAAACAATCTGGACCTTCAACAAACCATCATTATGCTCATAACAATATGGTCTTGGGTTTTATATGGAGTATGGAAGGTATTAGGGAAACAATACTTTTATCGAATGGTAATAAAGAAACAATAATCTTAAATTAGATTATAAAAATATTTTCAACAATCCATCGATATGCTCTTAACCTAGCCTTGTTTTATTTGGATCACAGGAGATATTAGGGAAAATAATACTTTTATTAAATAGTAATAAGAAACGATAACTTTAAATGAGTTATAAGCATATTTCAAGAACCCATACGATAGATGTAGCATTAGGAACCAAAAACCCTATTGATTAGAATACCATCGGTGGCTTTTGCCTAAGCCACATGAGCTTGAATTGATCATAATTTCCTATTAGCTGCTGACATATTTTGAACAGGTAGGGAAGGAGGATAAGTACCAAAATTGATGATTGTGCAGAGGGTTGGAAATCGAGCTTCACTGCCCCCGCCACCACCTCCAACAGCGAAAACAGGGAATGGGCCTTGATGAGCATTTTACACACATTTCATATGTAACAGAAGCTAGATCTTTTGTTGTGTCAATATTAATAACTATAACAATTACAAGTTGTCTCATCATATTATTACATATTCTATTGTGCTAAAGCTTTAATGCAAATAATATTAGTTCAAGAAAAAAAAAAAAACAATCACACAAAGTATATGAAGTTTTAATGGGATTCAACTAATTATGTTTGCATTCACAAATGAAAGAAAATCATTCCACTATATCATAGAAAATAATACAGATAAAAGAACTAGATATAACTATTAGGTTTCTAAAACATCTTATACTACCCCACCTCTTATATTTACACCTTGAATCACAAGCTCGTTCGTTTCATTGGGTATCTTCGATTTTTCCTCACAACTCTATCCAACACATATAATTTTTACAAGTTTATTTTCATCTTATAAACTTTTCCTCTTATGATTTAGAATATTTATAAAACTATTTCCAATAATTTTTCTTAATCTATAAAGAAATCTAATATTATAATAACATATCAACTTAGAAAATATTTTACACAATATTTTTTATATAAAAAAATCTATATTAATTAAGAATTTAAGATACTTTCCAACACACCCTTTAATTGTATTAGTTTGTTCATTAATACAAAATAATGGAAGGTTGAAAGGCCAAAACATGTTTAATATTCACACTTGGAATAAAAAGGTCCTTGTTATTTTATTTGGATTTTGTCTATGATTTTTGAAAAGACACTTGATTGAGACTCATTTAAGTCATATTTGGTAATGGGAAAACTTCGTTTGAAAGGTCAAATAAAAGGGCTATAATCTTAACTCATTACCCCTCGTTTGAAAAGGAAAAGCCAACCTTCACATGACTTTTTCAATGCGAAGACCAAATCTTTTGTACCATAAAAACCTGCAAGTCAATGAACCAATGGGAGCACACCACAACAGTCAATTTCATCAAATATTTATGAAAAGAAAATCTCCCAAGACCTCGTGACATGCATGCATGCATCTAGGATCTACATATATTAATTTTATGTGTCAAAATTCAACACCTAAACATGTAGAAATTGATTTTTCTACGACAAATTCCACAACTTGACCTGGTAGTTATAATGGAAGATGAAAAGAAAATGAGTAGGAATAATTAAAAGTGATGAGGACCGCATATATATATATATGTTAACTGAATTAATAGTTATGCTATGCTCTTCCTTTGTAAGGCAAAATGAGGGCTGAACTGGTGAAGAGATACCTCATTCTTGGTTTTCTCACATTCACAACCCTAATTTTTCTGTGGAGTACACTCATAACAGGTAAGATTTTAGGTTATGATACTCATATTTATGTTTGATTATTGGTTGATACACACACATATATATATACACCCGAGGGTAACCAAACAAACACAACCTAAGATTAACATTTGTTTTGTTTTTATTTTTAATTCATTTTTCATCTATAATATTACATATTTGTAAAGTCAATTATTATTACATATTTGTAATTATCTATTCAAAACTCATTAGCCACAATTATATTTAGTTGTAGGTAGAGAAGGAAAGATGGAGAAATTGATCACCGTGCAGATGATGCAAAAACCCCCAAGCCCGCCACCGCCACCACCAAGTGTGCCGTCAGGGCCTTGGCCTTGATGCAGTAGCGGAGTCAAGAAATGAATAGAGAAGGGACAAGATATGTAAGAAGGGTAGAAAATCAATAAAGTCATCACATTGCTCACTACTACTAATGAATGAGCTCTTTTCAATATTCTCTAATGAGGGGTTCAAATCCCGTTAGAGTCAAATTTATAAAATAAAATAAAACAAATCATTTTTTTTTTTTTTTTAATTTTATGAGGGAAAGTACCTCTTCTGGGTACTATCTGGCTTCTACTGTCTTGATGGGCATTTCATGAGTTTCATGTATGTATCACAGCATTAGAATTCATTGTTATCTTTACATGAAGAATGAATAATAGCTATGCTCAAGGTTATATATTTTGTATTTTTAAAATCAAAGTATCAATATATCCGAGTGTATCAATATATTTTTATTTTCGACTATACTTTTATCAATTATACTTACAAAATAACTTTAATATGTGTATTTTTTACTTATTTTATTATTTTTTAAAGTTTTTCCAAATATTTCTATTATTTTTGAACAATTTCTACCTTATTAATATTTTTTATCAAAATATTCATCAATATTTTTTATATATCCATAAAATCCAAGTATCAATATATCTGTATTTATCGATATTTTCATTATCGTATATAATAAGTGAAGAACTTGTTATAAATATTACTTTATCACTTTATTACACAGGTTGAACATGGAACACATTTTTGAAATAGCTAAGATGTTGTTTGAATATATTCCTATTTTTTATTTTTATTTAAAAAAATATTAAATCATATATAAATTAAAACAATTCTTAAAAATTTATTCCATAATTTTTAGAAAAGTTATGCTATTAATAAAAATTTACTACCTCAAATTTTAAAATTGTTAAAAGTAAATTTTTGGAATATAAATTAAGTCCTTACATTTGATATAGAAATCACTACTAATTTTAATTAAAAAAATCATTGTTGATAGTAAATATATTTGGACCTAATTTCGGAGAAATCATAAAGTTATTTGTGTCGGCCGGATTTTGGGGGCTTTTTTTAACTTTTGCAGCAATTTTAAAAATAATTATTAAAAAATGGTAGTTGGGAAAATATTGATAGATCTACGACAGTTTTTGTCACATGGAATGTGTCTTTTAAAGAAACACCTTCCACAATTTTCAAAATCATGATACATATTTAAAAGAATTAAATTTAAGCTAAAAGTGTATCTTCAAGAGACACCTTCTACAATTCCAACAAATTTTAATTTATACAAAAGATGTCACTTGAAGGGACACTTTCCACGATTCCACGATTCCACAAATTCCAATATATACTAAAGGTGTCTCTTCAAGAGACACTTTCTACAATTTCAGAAAATTGGATTTATACTAAAAATGTCTCTTGAAAAGACACTTTCCACAATTCCACAAAATCTAATATGTCTTAAAAATTGTGGAAATGATTTTAAAGCTAAAGATGTCTTTTGAAGAGACACCTTCAACATAAATTCGAAAATTTCCACTGTGTATAGAAATTGTGAAAAGTGAGAGACACTTTTAGTATAAACTCAATTTCTTTAAAATTATGGAAGGTGTCTATTCAAGAGACACCTTTAGTATAATTCCATTTTTTGGGAATTGTGGAATGCCAAATGATTGCCACTTATTACAACTACATGTACCTTCATTCAACTTAACAACTTGTTTGTTACATCCTTTATCCATATGAAACCCATGGAGAGCAGTAATTACTTCAAATGTTTGATGAATTTGATAGAAGATGGTGATAGTATGTCCACTAGCTTTGACTTTAGCTCTTCTAAATTTATCAATTACATACGTGGTATACACATTTCCAACTGCCATTCTAGCACGTATCTCTGCTCTACGAGTCTCAAAGTATGACACACATCGATAAAAAGTTAATTGAACAAGTGCAGTGATAGGTAACATTCGCGCTCCTTTAAGCACCCCATTTATGCATTCAACAATATTTGTAGTCAACCACCCATACCGATATCCTAGATTATATACTTGAGTCCATTTTTTAGTGTCTAACTTTGAAAACCAAGCCACACTTTTTTCATCTAATCGTTTTAACTCCTCCATGTATCTCTCATACTTCCGCAGTTGATGTTGACATCCAGCTCTATACGCCATATCTTTTAAGACCTTATTCTTAAATTTGTCATCAAAATTGCTCACTACATGCCTAAGACAATATCGATGTTGCGCATGAGGAGGGCTCCATCCAACTAATGGATTTCTAACAGCAACATTTATTCCTGCATGGCGATATGAAATTAAGTATATCCCTTCTCTTTGAGTGATGTGAGGCCTTAATGCAATAAGAAACTAAGACCAACTATCCTATGATTCTTCCTCAACAATTGCAAACGCAAAGGGGAATATATGACCATTTGCATCAATTGAAGTAGCAATTAAAAGCTTCCCCATGTATTTTCCATATAGGAATGTACCATTAAGTTGTATAATTGGTTTTCAATGCTTGAATCCTTCAACACTTGGCCCAAATGTCCAAAAAAACACGCATAAACCGCACGTTCCCAAAAATCCCTCCTAAAGGTATTGTCTTCCAAACAATCTTTGTTCCATGATTAGTTAGTTGAAGGATGTCTATCCACTTCGGCAATGCTTGATAAGATTCATCCCAATCACCAAAAACTCTAAGCATTGCTTTTCTCTTAGTTTCCAAAATTCTCCTATAATGGACATCATATCCAAATTTATCCTTCACTATCTGATGTAATGTAGCAATAGAGGTAGTGTGATCCCTCTGAATTACATTTTGGATCTCTCTTACAATCAATGTAGAGTCTAATAGAGAGTGATCTTGTGATAATTTAGGATAAACACAAGTATGAGATCTACGTACTTGGTTATCTCAAACATTTTATGGCTTTTACGATGACATGCACAAAGCCTCCAATTACATTATTCCTTCCACTTTTTACATCTCACTGCCCACAATTGTGGTTCTGATTCACAAACAACCAAATGTTGATTCGACATATTGCATAACGTTTTACAGCATATTACAAGACTTCTTTACTCTCAAATCTCAATCATTTAAACAACTCATTGGATTCATTCCACAATCGGATACGTGATGTGAGAAGCTCAACAATCATGTTATTTATTGCATCCCAATTCAATTGTTTGAATATTGGGGAAGGCATAATATGTTCACCATCATCTAAAGAAGCCTTATTTGTTGGAGGTTTATCATCATAATTCATCTTATTAATCTCGTCCTCATCATAAAATTCCACATCATCATTTTCATTTATAAATGGGATGTTAACATTGTTGTTTGTTGCTATCATAACTGACTAAGTTACTATTGCCAAATTCCCCCTTATTTCGTCATTATGTGCTAATTCTCCTCTATTTCATCAGTGTGCATTGCCAAATTCCCTTATGCTGGTATTTCCACATCATGACCCATAATTTCTTGATCAAATGATGGACTTAACCCAGATGAATGATCCCTTGGACGTGTCTGCAAATACATTTCAATAGTATTTGATGGTGGGATTTGTGCTACAACATGAAACATTAACCTTACATCATCATCATCTTTAATTGGCAATTATATATAGTTAATGTTCCCATTTCCAATCGACATAAGAATTGGATACCAAAATATCATAGATAACATGTTATGAGCGCAATCGATCGACATAACATGACACAACTTATCCTCAAACTCATCATATTTGATCAAATTGTTCACTAAAGCACATTTTTTAGAAGGACAATTGTAACACACCCCATTTGGGCCATGAATTATTTCACCATCATTGTAACACGCAATTGTAAGCACACTATCCGTTCATGTACCTAAAAAGAATTAAATAAAAGATATATAAGACTGAATCAAATTAAATTTATTTTAATTTATCAAATTCAATTTAATGTATTCATTTTATACAAGATAAACTATTTAATTTTAACAAATAAAAAGATAGTATATCCATTTTTATATATGATAAATGATTTGAATATTAATTAAATATAATAATAATAATTATTTAATTAAAATGATCCAATACTTCATTATGTCCCAAGCCAAATCTAACTCATATTCGATTGGGCTAGTTTCATTGTTTTCCTAAACCCAACCCAAATTACACCATCCATAATCTCCAAAATCTCGTTGGATTTGGTTCCAAGTTGCAACCCAGTGAAGAATCCCATTTTGCTCCATGAAATTGAATTTGCCACCACTGGTAGCATTTCCTTCACTACATTGGCAACAAGCTTCACCTAGTGAAGAATCCCATTTTACCCTTATTGAATCTGCCACTCTCAATCCTCACAAGTACTAATCTAATCATGTTATTATTTTTTATTTTTTTGGCAACACCCATTTGATTCCCAATAAAATCCATCCTCTATTCGATTTCCGGGAAAATTCATCCTCGTTTTATTTCCAAGAAAATCCATGCAAAACCCCTAACGAAAAAAAAAAAAAAAAAGCTTTTTTGGATCTGTTCTAGGGGTCTCTTTGCTTTTGTGCCATTGGATTTAAATTTCACGAACCCTAAATCCACGATTTTTTAGCCAGGCTGAAAAACATAACCTTTTCCTACAAATCATGATCAGATTGCCAAATACCATCTTATGTTTTTTTATAAAAAAAGTTGGACAAATTTTGTATCTTGTGCGCGGGCTGGACTGGTAGGAAATATCAGGAAAATTACCGAAATTTCCTTCGACCGATAATCGGTGATGAATATTGTGTCGGAGCCAGCCGATAAAAAAATGAAAACAAAAATTTCAACTTTCCCACACTTTCTTGGCAATCAAACATACTCACAACAAGCCAAACCACAAAAAAAAAAAAAAAAAAAAACTTTCTCCATAATTTTTAGTCTACTCGGTTTCATTGTAAAAAAAAAACGAAAACTTTATTTTTTTTTCAACTTTCCCACACTTTCTCGGTGACCAAACACAACCACACCACTAAATATAACCACAAAACATATAGAAAACATCGGGGGCAATGGTATCTCATATCTGCACTTCACTTCCTTCCTATTGGTGTTGAGGCAAGGATATCCACTCCATGATCAATGTGCGGGAAAATAGGTTTTCGAGCAGATGACAAAATGAGTTTTGAGGCGGAGAAGAAAACGGACAGGAAATGGTTTCCATTTCTTTTCAAATATAAAATGCTATTTTTTTTCTACTCTCATCCCACGTGTTAAAAAGTAGAATTGGAATTATTTTCCTATCTACAGCATTTTAAAAATTACTTTCCCCAATAGCCATACATTTGTCACAAATCCCGGATTTTGGACCCTGGACAACTTTGAACTTTCTTCCCCATTGAGGGAATTCATAAAGGTATTTGGGTTGGGCCGGATTTTGGGCCTTGGACAACTTTCTTCCCCCACTGAGGGAATTCATAAAGTTATTTGGGTCGGGCCGGTTTTGGCCCTTGGGCAACCTGCTTCCCCACCGAGGGGATCGGCATCAACTTTTGCTTTTCCCAATGGTTGCAATGCAGAAGAAAAACCAGATGGTGGTCAGTATCTTCTTGCTTTCGGTAAGGAAATTGAACCTAAACCCTAGATAAATCTTAAAAAAACCTACCTCCTAATCTTTTTCACAGTCTAAATACAGCAGGAAAAAGCACAGCTGAAGCTTCTTACAGGTAAGATTTATGATTATCATCAATCATCTTACATTTCCAATTTTACGACTTCATGGTTCAGTGCCTGCAAACCCTAAACCCAATTTTTGTACATAGCCACCAGTGGGTCTGAATTGATTATATATTATTTAATGGCATCTCATGTGGAAGTTTTCTTATATAGTGGGAGAAAGCCATTTGAGAAATTTTGACGAATCTCGAGAAAATAAGCTTGTGTTTTATCAAGGGCAATCATTTTCCTGTGTATGATTGTTCGATTTATCTTTTTACTTGTACGGATGAAAATCCATCTTCAAATTCAAATACTTTTGGTCAGGAAGATCAAGAAATTAGTGCTTTGTGTTTGTTTTAATAAATAAAATGAAATTCTATGTTTTTTAATCTGGGAAGGAGGGGAGGTGGTTGTTCACTTGATTGTTATTAGAGGCAGATGTAAGTTCATATTGCTGATATGTACTCTTAAGTATCTAAAATGGCTTTCAATTCCCAAATTGACAAATAGAAATTTTTTTGACTCGAAATGGAAATCTATCAGAACTTAATTCATGTCTCACTTTTACCAGTATGAAAATTTCAAAACTTCTTCCAATCAAAAAAAAAAAAAAAAAAAAAATTCAAAACTTCTAATCATTTTGTCCAAAATTTTAGCTAAATCAATCAAAATATCAACAGGACAGATTTTGACAATTTTAACCTTCATTTCTCTGAATTTTCCACATGAACTGACCCAAATTTGTTTAGTGGTGTTCCCAGTGTCTAGTTAGTTTAGTGTACATGAGAATTCGGTCATTGTGAAGTTAACATCTTTCTTCTTTTTCAGATTGCTGGAGTAGGATGGCCTGGTGTTGAGTAATTGTGCATTCTCAACACTGCTATTTTCTTATTTCAAAAGAGCTAGGACAGCTACATATAGCATATAGGATCATGGATAGTGCAGTCAAGCCTAAGACAAGAGTGGCATTTGTGCTGATTGATGGCATAGGAGATGTCTCTTTGCCAAGGTTGGGATACAAGACTCCTCTGCAAGCAGCCAAAATACCAAATTTAGATGCCATTGCATCTGCTGGAGTTAATGGTCTCATGGATCCTGTTGAAGTAGGCTTGGGTTGTGGAAGCGACACCGCACACCTTTCTTTATTGGGTTATAACCCAAGAATATATTACCGAGGCCGAGGTGCATTTGAGTCCATGGGTGCTGGATTAGCAATGTTACCTGGAGATATTGCATTCAAGGTGGATATTTATTTTTGTTTTTTTTTTCTCTCATTTCATGTTCATATTTATAATGCCTTTCATTTCTTTTTAACCAAGTATGCATTAGGTAGAATATGGCATCCAAGTGTCAGAAATATGGTGTATGGTAAAGAATTTTTTGTATTGTGACCTTCTATCCCACTGCTATCATTTCATGCCTATTTTATATAGAAAATAGAATTCAGGAAATCCTAGCTGGTCTTTTGATTAAACAGAGAGTTTGGACCAACATGAATGTGATATCGAGTCTTGAGTCAATAAAAAATAAATGCTAATGATAATTTGAGTCTGGAAAATCCTGATAAATGTTTGTAAAAACAGTCTTCAACTTCTTGTTTACTAAAGTAAAATTTACCCTTAAGGATCAACAAGCACTGATGTGGAATGACTAATGGTTCACAAGATGAATGAAATAGATACCAGAATCCTTGTGTAGTGAAGGCATTAAACCAAGTATTAGCTTGGGAGATTTGCAATTGCCTCCAACATTTACAAACCCAATCTGAATCAAGACTTACCCTATCCATATCTATGTTCATGGAGAAAGTTTTGAAATGTGTTTGAGATTCTTTTGAAATTTAGCTTTCCTATCAAGAAAAGTCACAGTGGTTGAAATGATAATGGCTTTATAATGAATTCTCAATGGAATAGATATTAGGAGCCCTAAGTTAGGTGAGTTTCTTAAGCAAGGCATGCCACCAAGAAAGTCACATTAGAAGGTGTTCAGAATTTTCTAAGGAAGACGTGCCACCAAGAAAATCACATTAAAGGTGCTCCTGAACTCTTCTTCTTCCTTTTGTATTTATTATTTATTTATTTTAATAGGGCAAGTTCTCAGGTTCTTTGAGAATTGAAGTACAAAAAACTGATTTTAACTGGCTCTCCTCTGGTTTATCTGAAGCAGGTTGATACCTTTTCAAAACGAGTATCTTCTGCTGCTTCAATAGAGAGCATACTCTGCTCAAGAGTTTATACCTCTTTGCCAAGCTTGAAGCTTTGAATTATTCATAATGTCTTTTGCCTTACTAGAAAGGCACACCAAATGATTTATTTTCACTCTTCTTCTTTTTGGTTTCTATAGAACAACCCAAGGTTTATATAGATTTGTGCATATTTGTTGCTGACAAGGCAGATCCTGCATTTTGCATGTTGCTAGAAACTCTTCCTTTTCAGCTGGTGCAGTAAAAGAACTAAACTTGAATATATTTCTATCAGTAGGCTAAATATTATGTATGAGATTATGTTCGCCTATGAAGTATGAAATTCATAACTAATTGATTTTTCATTATCTGATTAGCTGGACTTCTGAGCCCCTGCACAATTCTACCATATTGATGTATGGTAGGTACAGTTGGGATGTTCCAAGAAAATTGAATGGCTCCATAATCTTTGACTTAGCATTTGAATGTACAAATCCTCCATGAAGAATGAGCATTCTGAAGAAGATGGCTTCCAGTTGAACTAGGAAATAACATCCCTATTTATGATGTCGGAGCAGTATTAGGATTTCATGAAATGATAATTTCTATTTTTTATTTTCATTTCTCTTGTAGGATTCTACCTCCTGTTATGGTTCATTTGTGATGAGTTTGTAAATAAATTCATACCAACATGCCTAAACACATATATAACATACTTATATCCGACATACAGTAGCAAACATGTACATGTGCATAAGTGCGCACTTGAATAGATTGCAGCTTTCTATTTCTTGCTATTTTTCTATTATTGTGAATTTTTCCTTCTTTTATCATTTGTAAAAAGGGATTGTGTTCTAAAGTTCTTTGTCATTTTTGCTTGTTCCATCCTGTGACCCCTCTGCATTCTTTTATCTACAGTCAAACTTTGCAACTTTAGATGAGAAGACTGGAATAGTCACCAGTAGAAGGGCTGACAGGCACTTCGAAGAAGAAGGCCCCATCCTCTGTGCTGCACTGGATGGAATGAAGCTGCCATCTTTTCCTCAGTATGAAGTCAGAGTCAGGTGCAGATGTGCAGTAACTTACATTTCTATTGCTTGACTTCATCCTTGGAACTGGAAAATTTTTATGAGAACTGTGTTAAATAAAAGGTTCTTAAGAACTTAAATCTCCATTCATTTTTTGGAACAAGTCACTATCAATTATTCTTAAGAACTTAGAATTCCATTCATTTTTTTGAACAAGTCCCTATGAATTAGGAAGTCTATCAAGAAAAGGATTAAGTTTGGTTGGTCTAACTATCTCTACATTATATGCTTTTAAGAGTGCTTCCCATCTCCAAGTTTGTGTAGAGTCTCTTATATCAAGTAAAATCAGACACTTGAGTTTTTGGGTTGAGGTTAAAGCCCTTTGATTTGGAGACAGTATAGTAGAAACTTAAAACAACATCATTTTCTACACAGGTATGCAACAGAGCATAGATGCGGAGTGGTTGTGAAAGGACCGAATTTGAGTGGAAATATATCAGGAACAGACCCATTAAAGGATAACCGTTTGCTTTTGCAAGCTACAGCTCTAGATGATACTGATGAAGCAAAGCACACAGCTGCAGTTGTTAATGAATTGTCCAAGGAGATATCAGGAATTCTTGTTTCTCACCCTTTGAATGCAAAGCGGGCAGCAGAAGGAAAGAACATTGCTAATGTTGTCCTTTTACGAGGTTGCGGTATTCGCATTGAGGTTTGTTGTCTCAGCCCTTAAATGATGTCTCATTCTTTTTCCAAATGTTGTATCACTTAAGTAAGTTGTTAGTGTACTAGCATAGGCTAAATTAAGTTGGTAAATTTGTTCCACAAGCACTTGATCCAATGCACTACTTCTTGTTAATGAACTAGCATGGCTAGATTAAGTTGATAATTTCATTCCAAAAGCATTTGATCCAATACACCACTTCTAAGGAACTAATTAACTTCAAAAGAAAGATTGAAGATTCAAGGAAGTAAAGCAAATTAAGGAAAGTATGCAGTTTTGGATTTGGTTAAATAATGGAAAAATTAATAATTGAATTTGATGTAAAAAGAAGTTTAAAAATCTCCTATTCTTATTGGTTCTCACTTCCTGACTTTATTATACTTCCTATTGTATTCTAATTGGGGTTTTGTGCTTATAAAAAGAAAATTATTTTTCAAAACCCTTTAGAAGGAAGGACACACATTAAAAAAAATTATTATTTTGCCATTACTTCACCATTGTCCCTAAATTCTCAAAAATCTTTCTAGTTCGAAACTTGAAAGTACTTTTGGTGAAAAGCATTGGTAGGTTGACCTCGTCACTTAAAGGAGTTGGAGTTGAGGTATTCACTAAGGAGCATGAGGTATACTATATGGACATGAAAGTAAAGTGTAGGTACTGGCTAAAGTTCACTTGGAAGTCGGTTGCTTCTAAGTCAAGTAAATCTGTGTACTTGCTTTTCATATTTAGTGGATTTGTTTTGCAATTTGCTGAGACCCGTGATTTTACACCTGTAGAAATTTCTGTAGGATGTTTCCGTGTATTATTATGATTGGTTCCTCTATATTCCTGATATGAATAAAGTGTTCCATAATAATAATTCATAAAGTTAGATTTGGAATTAATCAAAATTTCATATTTCTAGATTTCACAGAAATTGAATTGATAAATTGAAAAATTAAGAAATCAAGAAACTGGATTTGGACCATATAAATTGGACAACCCTATTTACACCCCTCTGGTTAGTTTCTGTAAATAAAGAATGAGCTTACATAAATCCAACTATAAGCATTTTGACAAATTGGCATGCACTTCTCCATACTATTAGGTAGCAACAATACTGATGTGTCTACTGTTGGGCTATGATAGTGTGGCTTTGTATCTTTAGATGTACAAATATATGCTTTTAAATTTCGAAGAAAGAATAAAAAATTTCTCACAAAAACATTTGAAGCTAAAAGTGCATCTGGTAACATTCTGTATAACTTTGGATGTATACGTATACATTTCTAAAATTGGACAAGGAGGGTGAACTCTCAGAACTGTTTGGAGATAAGAGGATCAATTTGCAGTGCATTTTTGGTTTCTTTATTCTTTTGAAATATTTTTTTTCAGGTTCCTCCGTTTGAAAAGAAACATGGGCTATGGCCATGCATGGTAGCTCCCACTAAAATTATAGCTGGCCTGGGCTTATCACTTGGTATTGATATCCTAGAAGCTCCTGGAGCAACTGGAGACTATCGAACACTTCTAACTTCCAAAGCAACTGCCATAGCTAAAGCACTATCAGCTCCTTTGCAGTCTTGCCCTAGTGTTTTTGTACCAGGGGAGGATGAGCACAAACCTGGCCGATCGGATGGCTATGATTTTGGGTTTCTTCACATTAAGGTGTGAGCTCTTGAGTTTCAGATCTCCATGCTTTTTAATTTTTATCTCTTGCCTGTCTTGATTTTTGTTTAATAAAATTTCTTCCCGTCAACATTCTCAAGCCTAGGAAGTGATCAACCTTGGGTATGAGGCTCAGCTCAGACTTGTGCACACTGAAGCACTGAAACAGAACTGCTGGAATATTTTTGTAGATGAATGAATAAACTGAAAAACCTATTTACAAGATTCACAATTAAGATCAAGAATCCTGAACCAACTGAATTGAAACTTTCTGCCACATCTATTTAGGAAAATTTTCACAATCTAAAGATAAGATGGTAAAATCGAGGGCCTACAATTATTGGTTGCCAAAATATTTTACTTGGGTTTCCAGCCTTTGATGTGTTCCTCGACAGATAAGTTATCTATGCAGGCCTGACTGTCAAATTCAGGATCTTCTATATCTGTAAGATAACAGATTCAAGTTTTTCCTTTGATGTAAATATGATTTTCTTCTTGATTATGTTTGTTGCAGGCTATTGATGATGCAGGCCATGACAAGGCGAGCATTTTCAAAGTCAAAGCAATGGAAGCTGTAGACAGAGCTATAGGACAGCTGGCCAGGCTCCTCTGGCAGGCAGAATCAACTGGGAAATTTGAATACTATCTTTGTGTTACTGGAGACCATTCTACTCCAGTTGAATATGGAGATCACAGTTTTGAACCTGTTCCATTTGCAATTTGTCAGTTGAAAGACTTTGTTGATGCAATGGGTGGAGAAGCCGTCATCATGAAAACTTCACTTGAACCATTCCCTCTTCCAACCATCAAGGGGGATGAAGATCTAACAGAAGGTTTGGAAAAGATGGAAGAGAGAAGTAAACAAGCTTTCAATGGTGATTCGGTTTCAGAATTTACTGAAATAGCAGCTGCAAGGGGATGTCTTGGGCGATTCTCAGGGAGCGAGATGATGGGAATTATTAAGACATATCTTAAGCTAAAAGCATGAGCTTCTGAGTAGAGGCATTGGTTAAGGTTTTGAGCTTCACCAGATGGTTCCCAATAAAGTAATGTCCTAAATTCTAAACTAACAGAATAAATTTAGCTTCTCCAAAATTTTCCCATCATCCTAAGGTGAGAGACTCTTGGCCTTTGCTTCTTCGGGTCATGTACTTAAAGCATGAGACTGTTGACACTTGAGAATACTCAGCCTTGTATTTATAATTAGTTTTAATTCATATCTTGAATAAACGTAACTTGTTTCAAGTTCATAATGTAAAACAGTGGGCGACTATTAAATAATTTCCTCTGAAGAGATAAAAGAAAGGACCCATATCCTATACCCTTGGTTTGAAAATAAAAATTAAGAAAAAAATATGAAGATCTTGGTGGGCATATGTGGAGTAATGTAAATTTTAAAGACATCTTGCTTGCACTTTTTGAATATTGTTAGGCAATAACACTGTCATTTGTAGTACAAAGCTCTATTAGAAAGTTTTTCATTGAGGTGGGGGGGTTGTAAATGCTGAGAAGAGTAAAACAATTTGAATGTTATTATATCATGAATTTCCAACTTAATCTGGAAAGGAAGATAGGGAAAAAAAATACTTTTCTACTCGTTAGAACAAAAATAATTTTTAAAATTAAGAAATAACTAGCAAATTTGTTTTGGAAACAAAATGATTTTTGAAAATAAATTTAAGATATTTTCTCTTATTTTTATGTAAGCTGTTCTGAATATGGAAGGAACATGAAATTATTTTTATGTAACTTTAAACCTAATCCTAAACGTCTCTTCATCACCATCTTCTTTTTTCTTGTTCATCTTATTAGAATTGGATTTTAAAATAAAATATTTTTTCTGAAAATAATAAATAAATTTTATCATTTTCATAAACAAGTTGTATGAAATATAAATATACAATTTTTTCTTTTTCACAAAATCACATATTATTTTTCTTTTGTTTTTAGTAAGATTTTATGGGATTTTTAATTTTTTATATCTATGTTTTGTTTTTATGAAGAGATATTATCTAGAGAATAAATATATTGATACATAAATAATAACGATTTATTTTGAGCAGTAATATATATCCTTGACTTCAACTATAACAATGAATAGCCTCTTAGTTTTTGAATTGCCCTTCCAAAAATAAGTACTTTTATGTCAAAAAAAAAAAAAAAAAAAAGGATTCATAAACAATTTTGGAAAAGGAAGGGATGGCAGTTATATTGAAGGCTTTTGCCTTCAAGAAATCTCTTTCTACTTGGAAAATAAGTATTTGTTAAAATAGTTACCTCTTAGTTTTTAAACTTACATGTAATCACTTCAAATTCTTTTCTAGATGATGTTGAATGTAATTTTATTCTAAGTTATATCAATATAATGTCTTGATTATATCTCATGACTTGATAATTTTTATATAACATCTTATTTAAATCAGATGACTCTAATTTCTATATTAGCAACTCCAAAATGTTTTAGCACCTTAAAAGTACTTGAAGATGTTCGGCGGAACTTTTGAAATACTTGAAAGAGCTTGGAGCAACTTTGCGGTATTAAGATATTCTTGAATGTAGTTTGATGAGCTTATTCGAACCCCAAATTGGAAATATATCCAAGGAAACCATATCTAGGCATCTATGACTTATTGCAACCATCTCAAGGAGTTTATAAATACAATATAGCAAATTTTCTTAAACTATGTTTGGTTTTCAAAAAATTAAAAAGATGATACAAAAGAAAGAGAATGGAGAGGAAAAGTTGAAGAAGAAAAAAAAATTTTTAAAATTCATAAATTATTTTTATATATTATTTTAAATTTATTTAACTTATCTTAATTTCTTAATATAAAAATTAAATAATTTAAAAGTGTATAAGTTTATAACTAATTTTAATTATATATATTAATATTTATCATAGTACAACCAAACAATAAGACATCATTTTTTTCTTACCTTAGTATTTTTCAAAAACCAAACATAATCTTAGTATTATTATAATTAATTTCTTCATACACTATTTCTTATTATGTTAATTTAGGGGATGTTAGTTTGTGTCTCAAGGCTCCAATGCCATGTAAAAGCTATAATAATTCAACTATTAGATAATACATAAGAATGTATATGAGCACATCCTGCAGCCAATATGGACCATATTCACGCCGAAAAGGATGTGAAGATTATTGAAAAAGATGAATACAGAGAAAAAAGGAAAAAAAGACAAAAGAGCGCATGGACATTTTCCCATTCAAAGACCACAATATTTCAACCTACTGAGTCTGTGGGTCAAACACAAATGGGAGAGATGCAGTAGCCCAAATGTCAATACCTAACCATTTAGTTGGTATCTATCCAGCTTGACCTAGTAAAAGAACAGAATTAAAAATTGCAAATAAACATGGGTAAGTATGTATAAAAGGGAAAATCATACCTACTCTTGGAATATGTGGCTCATATTGAATGAAAGATATACGGAGAAAAATGGACAAATATTGAAATGGAGCGATGACATTTGCCATTTAAGTTTATATTTTTATTATTGAGGGCGAACGATAGATTGAAGGGTGGGGGATAACACTTTTATCCCCAAGGTATGTTCAAAGGTATTTTTGGAATTTCATTACCTGAGAGTTAGTATAAATATCTATAAGGGTAATTGGAGATACAGAAAGTTTTCTTCCCTGTTCCGTGGATATAGACAATCTTCCTAACCACATTAAATCTATGAGCTTTTCTTTTCGTTTGGAATCGTTGCATGAAAATCAACACCTACATTTCTCTTTCTTTCTAAGGAGAAATGAAGCTTGAAGTGAAGAGAAGCCTTATTCTTTGTTTTCTCACAATCACCATCCTATTTCTTGGTTGTAACAGGCTTGTTTTCAGTTTTTATTCTACCTAGAGAAAGAGAAAACCACCACACAGAGTCCACAGACATCTGCCAGTCCAAAGTTTTGTTCTCATCTCCTATTGTGAATACTTACTGGTATGTTTTTGCATCAGGTGAGAAGATGGAATCAGTTAATGCACAAAGCAGGGAAGGGGGATATGCACCTAGATTGGTCACTCGGGTGGGACGCGACCCCAAGCCACCGAGCCCACCACCACCTCATCCAATGGCGCCACCAGGACCAGGGATGCTCACTTGACCTTTTTCTTGAATCCCAAACTTTCTATGATGTATCTCTAAGAAAAGAATGAAATAAGACCGACAAAATAAAGAACAAAAGTATTGATAATTTACGCCTTAGTTTCATGATCACTCTTTGTCAGTTTACAAAATCATGATCTTCCACAAGGGAAAAAATTGTTACAAATCCTTATTTCTTAATAATAATAATAAATAAAAAAAAATAGAATGTTTATTTTAATGTTTCTCGGTGACAGGAATGTGCTGAACCAGCAGCTGTCACTAGCGTTGGCCGAATTTTGAGGGAATGCACAACATTTGTGTGTGCATAGACATAGGTGGATAAAAAAGATACCTTTTCTGAAAATGGAAATGGGAGATGAAATGCTTAAGCAATCTTGATCATGCTAAGCGGCTGCAGCCTTAGGAGCTGATCTGTAGCAAGTCCTCTTTGCCGCACGAATGATATCATCAATCTGCATAGTAGATCAGAACTACGATTTAAATGACCAAGTCAAGAGTATTATCTCAAAACTTCAATCAAGAATTAGGTAGGATTGAACTTCCATAATACAATTTCTAGCGAAATTCAGTGTCAGCCTTTAATTGGCTTCCAAGTTGAGGCAGTTGCTTCTTTGCAAAACAAAAGGGTGCCCCACATCTGAAGGGCTATTTTAGAATGTGAAACAAGTTTTTGGCTGGAAGAAAAATTTGAAATACATCACAAGACATCTTTCTAGTGGATTTGGACAATTATATTGAAAATAAACTTCCTGTTTGAACTGAATCTCATATTCGATCCACCATTACCAAGTGGTGGAGTGAATTTATGAATGAGAAACTATAATAAGCAAGACCTTTCTCTCTTTTAATTCTTCCTCTACTCACTTCCATTGGTGAATGGAGCCTACCACACTTTTTTGTTAGCTAGTTTGGTAGAATATACAATCATATGATCAAGATATATCTTTTTGGAGACCTCCTGGGAGTCCTGTGACACAAGCATCATGCTTGCAACCGAGAAATATATAAGACGTTGTATGTAATTCAAAGGACTGGCCATAAATTTCCAGATCACCAGCAAATCTGAAACAATGTAGAATGTAATTACAAGAAAAACAAAGGAGAATCTCAGGATGCATACCTGTGGAAGAGCCATCCTCTCAAGATTTGCTGCATAAGGCATGGGAATATCTGCCCCTGCAATCCTTTCAACAGGTGCATCAAGAAAATCAAAGCTCTCCTCAATAACAGACATACTGCAGGAATTCAGACACGTCATAAGAAAAATACATAAAAGGAGGATTCTAAACCACCACTATCACACCCTCGCCCATGCCATAGATTTGGTGAAAAAGGGAGAAGAGAGAACAGGGCACATATGTTTTGGTGAAAAAGAAGGTAACCAGATCTCAGCGCCAACACCATGTTGAGGGAACCCCTCTTCAACAGTCACCAGTCTGCTAGTTTTCCTGACTGAGGCATTGATTGCCGATCTGTCAAGGGGACGGATTGAGCGAAGATTTATAACCTGTATCAAACAGAACAACAATTGCTTTCCTTAAAAACTGAATGGAATACCTTTCTGAACTTCCAAAACTACTAGTTGTCTGAATCCAATACAAAGAAAATAATTTCAAACTTCTTTTGAGTTACCTCAGCACTAATTCCTTCTTTTGCGAGTATTTCAGCTGCCTGAATCCAAAAAACTGAGTTACTTGTGGATTAAAATGGAAAGATATCTTGCTCGACATTTAAGATAACAATAAAAGAAACACTAATAAGAAAAGTTGGTTGCTAAAATGAGACAGTGAAAGATCTAATGGTACACATGTAGCCATCACCTTGTGGCAGTCTTCGAGGAGAAGATAACACTACGCTATAATGCCATAGCTCCTTTAACTAATGAATCCAGCAGAATAAAGGCAATGTAATGGCCTATATAGCCTTCCACGCATCTGTGATGGATATTGCATTTACTTTGACAGCTAAAACATCCTAATGCAAGTAAGAGAATAAATTCTTGTGGGTGGAAAACAGAACATAGTAATTCTGGTTTTACTGTTAGCAAAAGTTTGATTCTAAAAAATTGAAGCAAATGTCTGTTCCCATGAACCTTTTGTATCTTCCTTGGTTATATGCCATATGAACCACCTATTTAGTAATTTTGATTACCCTCTTTACGCATATGAACTATATCTATGCTGAGAATACAAGTCTTTACCTACATTCTGGTGTTATAGTCTAAATCTAACATAAAGTTTTGCGTCCTTTCCTACACAGTGGTTGTTTGATATCAAAATTCGATGCCTAATACTGAAATTTTCCATGTTAGAGTGTTCCATAACTTACAGTAATCAGTGGAATTTCCATTTTCACTTTACATAATCAGTCAACTTACTGCTGAAACACAAATTAGCTCTCATGCTATAACTCAATCACAGTAAGATTGTATGATCCAATATGGAGTTACCAGTGCATAACCAGTGATTTGTTCTGGCTGCAAGAAAAACATCCTATTGAAGTAATATTTAGAAAAAGCACCCCAAAATCAATTTATCAACTAACAACTCAAGAAACATTTTTTTTATGGATAAAATCCATTGCCTTTTTCATCCTTAATACAAACTCAATAGAAATAAGCATATCCTTATCCAACTAAATTCCATTTTAGTGCAGGCCAAATATGTGCAGGATTATAAAACTATATTTTCAACTGAATCAAACAGTATACCCAAGTTATTCACAATTATATGCAATAGTGCTTCAAGAAAGATTCTCAAACCTGGAGAGAATAATCAACCATCCTTGCGTAAGTGACAATAGTTACATCCTTTCCTTCTCGCTCTATCTTCAATAGCCAAGAAGAGGGAAGAATAATTACATCTAAAGATAAAAATCATTATCAGCAGCAACAAGAATGTTAAGAAAAAGCACCTTTGCTTTCCCTATTGGAAGGGAGAAACTGGAATCAAGAGCTTCCTCTGAAACAGGGAAAGACTGACCATATCTGCAGCATGAAATTCAACTCAAGGGTGAGTAAGTATACAATGATCCAATTACAGAGAAATCTCAAGCATCAAAACACTAACAGCAATTCGTTTTCAAGGAAAACAACAGGGTCAGGGTCCCTTATAGCAGCTTTTAACAGGCCCCGAGCGTCCTCTGATGAATATGGAACCAGCACCTTCAAACCAGGGCATGCACCATACCATGCCGCAAAGCACTGCACAAAATTCCAAAATGAGCTTTCAACCTAGTGTGGACTTTTGATATTATTAATAAATTAATCAGAAATTTCATAGAAGTGCTGATAACTTATAATAAAAGAACTCAAGTTCGTAATCATTTATTGATTAAAAATTTTAAAGAACACCGACACCGAATAGGTCTCTCCAAAGTGTTTTTCACCTTAGGGATTACCTATTTAGTTTCCTGAAGTGCCCAAAAATATTTCTCAGAAGAAAAGATCTCTGAAAAATACTTGCTACAACCGGAAAGACATGGTGGTATGCTGACATTGTTTCAATTCCTATACACTGCAAGCAGGAAAATCATGCTCCTAACACGTGTATCTACATCAGACCTATTAATCATTAGTTCTTTCTCCTTTTAATGAGTAAAAAATTAACCATAAGGACATTCAATATTCTCTTCCTAGACCTTTTTCCAATTTCCACTGACTTGAAAATACACAATAAAACAGCATAAAGAATATATATATTATATAAAAGAAAGTCCTCACTGGTTCCACACTGGTTTATCACATTCCAGAAAAACAATATAAATAAGCCAAACCCCATTACCAGCAGATTCTCATTTGATCATCTTCAACGAACCTTGACCCTTTTTTCTACTATTGTCTATACTTTTTCTTAGTTTATTCAAGTAAGGTCAATGTCCATTTGAGAACTTTTTCTGCTTAAGCTATATTTTAAGTTTGATACTAGACACAGAATGCTCAAGTGGGTGGTATCCTTTTAGTTCATAATGAATTCTAAACTAATAACAATGATTCTTTGGTAAATTATTATGAAGCAGTCTTGAAGTAGGGCAGTTGACCAACTTGGGGATAAAGTAAAACCCAAACTTGATGATTGTCTTGTTCACTGTTGCCCAGCCAAAACTAAAAGGCCTGTCCATGTGACAAATAAGCAATTCTAACTCTATCCTTCTGAGAAAAAACCACATGACAGGCCCAAAAAGGGCATAGTATATGATTTTCCGGTGATCTCTAATAAGTAGAAGTACAGCAAATGATTTGTGAAAAATCAAAATTGAAGATTTTGAAGAAAGCATTACATAGTTGAGGAATTTAAGAAAGGTCAAGTATGGTTTTCTAGCCATTCTATCATTTCTTATGCTTTTAAGAGTAAATTGTTTGAAATTATATTATATTGTAGAGATTAGAATTCTTTAATGGCCAGGTTTCATTGTTAGCAAAGTATAAGTGATCAATAGTGTCTATAATTACTTATAACTGCTATCAAATTCTTTTTGACGAGGACAACCTCCATTCCACAGACACGGAAAGGCCAGCCTTTATTTGTGCTCTATTTTCCCTTGTTCTCTCTTTCATTTCTTAGCATCTCTGTTCATTAACTGAACCAAGTACTGCTGACCCAGAAATTAATCTGCAGCTTAGATGTTTTGTCTTGTAGGATTAAGGGAAGAGAAGGGAAAATAAGCAGCATGTAGAAGGTTAGAAGGCGACTCCATATGTGATGGCAAAATCGCATAAACAATAAGTATCAGACAGAATTTGGACTACACCTGAGAATGCTGGGCACCAACTCCTGCAGCAGCCCCATTTGGCCCTCTGAAAACAATAGGCACAGATATCTGACCAGCAGACATATAGTTTGACTTTGCAGCTGAATTAATTATATGGTCAATTGCCTGGAACAATTAAAAAGTGAGATTAAAAAAGGAAAAAAAAAAAAAGTAAAAAGTTAAGGAAAAAAAACCAAATGTTCACTAACAGAATCTACAAGAAGTCCAAACTAGATCACTTACCTAGGGTGGTGTAAGAAAAAGGCTACATGAATGTGATTTAATTAAATTGGTTGAAATGCTCTCAAGTTTGGGACTTATGAAGTGATACAGGAATAGAGGTGGTAATACCACAAGAGAGACCCAAGACATGATTAAGACTCAATTCAAAGACCAATTTTTAAGAAAGTAACTCTGACCTGCAAGGAGAAATTAAATGTCATAAATTCTATGATAGGCTTAAGACCATGGTAAGCAGCACCAACTCCAATTCCGGCAAAGCCCGCCTACAATACATATCCCCAAAAATCAGATGATGAGAATATTCCAGCAATGACAAGTTAAGAAAAACACCTTGCTGCATATACTTGCTAAGCCAAAGTAAAAAAGAAAAGAAGAAAAAGAAACAGAGAGAAATGGCAGAACATAAAAAATATCTAAGCACATGAAGAACAATAAAGCTTAAGGTCTTTTCGAGTGTAAGGAGTAACCTCTGTGATTGGAGTATCAATAACCCTCCCAGGACCATACTTGTCCAAAAGCCCTTTGGAAATCTATCCAGAATGCAAGTTGAAAAACTAACTTCAGTGAAAAGAACAGATGGACAAGCATTTGAAGACAGAACAAGATAGTAGGATTATCTGGCTATGCATGTCTGACCTTGTAGGCACCTTGATATTCACCAACCTGTGGTACAAAATTTTTAAAAAATAATTTATAATTAACAAAAAGAGAAAAAAAAAAAAAACCACAGGAAAATGAGCATACAAGGGAAGAAAATTGTTTCTATTTGTGTTTCTACAACACCTCTTCACCCATCAAAAAAACTTTAGGATCTGCAGACATCTCTTCATCAATTGCAGTATTCAAAGCTTCCCGTACTGTCATCTGCAAGATGTCAGCATTGCAAAAAAAATTAGACCACAATAACGTGAGAAACGGTGCATATAAAACTTCCACTGACACTACATAAATACAAGAGTTATGTTCAATCTATAGGAAGAAAGACAAGGAGGTGTTTGTTTCTATGGCTTGTAAAAGAAATAAGAGCAACAATGAAGATCCAAGCAGACCCAAAAATAATATACAAAAAAAAACCAACTATTTACAATAACATGAGTGATGGAATCAAATAAACAATTTTCTATATCCAATCAAACTCTTGTATATCCCAAGCTAAAATTAAGAGAAAGCAACCCACTTATTCAACAAGATAATACTTGTAAAAGAAACCATATAGAATGAAAAGGAGCAATGTTTCACCAGAACACTTCCATGTGTAGATACAAAGCAACCACTTGAATACATTCCCATGAAAGCAACTTTAACTTGATGCCACCTTATGCTCTTCAGCATTTTTTTCAACAACATTTTCCTCAGTGCATTATAACAAGATGCAACAAAGCAATTTCATGCAAAAATATTAAACAACTGGAAGACACGGAAGACTTGTTTGGGAACATTTTTAAAACAATTTTCAGAAAACAGTTCTTATTAATGATTTGTTTGTTACTGTTTTTAAGAATAATAATAAAAAAAAAGGAGAACATGTTTGACAATCAGAAATAGAAAACAATTTTTAGTTCTTAAAAAAATATAAAATAGTTTCCAAGAACATCTTTTCGTTGTTTTTAAATGTTTTTAGTTATTTTCTCAGGGGTTTTTTAAAAAATAATTATACAAACATGGAGAATGATTAAAAATAAAACACAGGTAAAAGTTATTAATAGAAAATAGGTTACAATATTTCAAGTTCCAAACAAACTTTTGTTTTACAAAACATCAAAAAATTGTTTTAGTTGTTTTTAACTTCTTTACTTGTTTTCTTAAGGTTGTTTTAAAAAAAAATTATGGGAGAAATATGAAGAATAATTGAAAATAAAGCACCATATATAAATTATTTTTTACAAAAAAATTTGGAAACATAAAAAATAAGTTGAAAACATTTCAATTTTTCAAACGAACTTTTGTTATAGAAACATCATAAAACTATTTTTGAAAAATATTTTCAGAGAATTGTTTTTGAAAACATTACTAAATAGACCCTAAAGTTTTCAATTGTTTTTACGAACAAAATTCCGTCAAGGGGCTAAAATGTGAAAACAATTTTCTCAACTTATTCTCTATAAAAGTACAATGCAAAAGTTTCATATCTTCGGTTGTTGCTTAAAACATTCTGCAAAAACAACTGAAAACGCCTAAAATTTATTCTTAAACATAACCTATTTTCATAACAAATTCTTAAAAAATTATTTTCATGTCAAACATGTTTTTAAGTTAGAAAACTCTTCTTAAGAACAGTTTCGATAAGAGCCAAAGTAACCCACAAATGGAGTCAATACCCGAAAAACACAGTAAACTGGAATAAGTGAATATTACCTGCTTTGGTCCAGATGCATAACTTCTGGATGCGTATACTACAGGTCGAGTCCTGCTCAAGGCCTGCTCCCAACATCACATTTTCACAAACATAAAATGTGCTTCAGAAACTATGAACAGAGGCATCACATTCAATAAATTGACAACAAATCCAAATGAAATGAATAGAAACCATAACTCATAAACCAAAACAAGATCACAAAATAATAACGGGAGCATCAGAATTCACCAAGTAGCTGACTCGTTGCCTCATAGTCCCCCACATTTTCTCCTTTTTCACTGATTATTATCCCTGATCACACTACAAGAAATAAATTAGAAAAAACACATAGATGATGGATTAACAAGAAACAAAATATATTTCAACGCCGAACATAATCTAAGCGTTCGGAAAGCACATTTTCCAGAGCAAAAAAAAAAAAAAAAGAAGAAGAGGCGCACGTTTGGATCCCAAGAAAGCGTGGGGGAATGTACGAGAACGAATAAAACAAAACAAAACAAAACAAAGGATATTTTCTTTTTCACTTTCCCTCCAACCAAACAAAACAAACCTAAAATTACATCTTTTTCTCGGTACCTTTTCAGATCTCAAATGATTAAAAACAATAATAAATAAATAAAAGATTTTCCATCCACCTGGTCTGGTTGGTAGTTAGTGTCGTCGTTGGGATCGCGAAAAATGATTCGAAAGCTAAGACAACGCGAAAGGTGGCCAGCATGAAACGATGTCGTACCGTTGCCATCAATTAATATGCTCTTAAACATGATTAATAAAGAAAAATAAATAAATATGGGATTTGGATAATAAATTCTTAATTTTCCTCGTACAAAATCCAACAGCCACGTGTTGTTTCATCATTGGTAAGATAATCTTAAAATTGAAATACTTAACGGTTTGTTGCGCTTTGAGGGCTGTTAGCCTATTATAACTCTCGGTTACATTACTAATTCAAATCTCTTTGGGAAACTTGTGTTTTGATGGGGTTATTTGGAAAATATATGGTTTTCATAACCCAACTTCATGAAATATGAGAACCAAATTTTAATATGGAAAGTAATATTGCTTACATGCACTCTGAGTTCGACTCCATTTTTTGTGCCAAGATTGTCCTTCCAAGTCTCCATTACCGATAAAAAAAAAAGGTAGAAGTGCATTGTAAGAAGTTGGGTTTAGCTACAGTGATGGCGGCGGTGGTGATGGACTGATGTAGAGCTACGACAACTTTGGCATCTCCGAATTTTTCTTCCACAACAGCATTTAAGCCTTCACGTCAGCACCGATCAAAATTTGAACAAGTTTCCTAGCTCATCTTTTCGATTTCTCCTCTTCCTTCGTCATTTTCTTCATTTTCTGGGTTTTACCACTCAAAAAGAGAGAGCTGAAGTAGAACCATCATGCGATCGCTGCACGGGGTGAGCACTAGCCACTGTCGCCATTTATCACCACCAGCTTCCCCTCAATCACGACCAAAACCCACCATCACCGTTGCAGCTTCTTCACATCTCCAGTTCCGACAACTTCCAACTCTAAAACCACCTCCATCTTCACCACACCAAATTCCAATCCTTCAACACTTATTCGCCACTGATCCACCTCCATTTTAACAATAGTCGTAGCAGCTAAAGGAAAAGAAAAATCTAGAGGTGCCAATGTCATTGTTGCCACAGCTCCACATCAATTCATTGTCACCGCCACCACTATAGCTAAACCCAACTTCTTACAGCGCACTTCTACCTATTTTTTTAGATCGGTAATGGAAACCTGAAAGGGAAATCTTGGCACAAAAAATAGAGTCGGCTCAGAGTGAATGAAAACAATATTACTTTTCATATTAAAATCCGATTCTCATATTTCATAAAGTTGGGTTCCGAAAACCATATATTTCCCAAATGGCCCCATCAAAACACAAGTTTCCCAATCTCTTTTGCATCTGTTATGAAAGGGTAGGAATGCAAATTTGGCTTGTAGGTCTGAAGCCTGGTTCATGCCCAAGGATGAATCTTAGCTGAGCCAACTCAAGAATTTTAACGTTTCATGCATTTGCTATGGAAGCTTGGGGATGTAAATTTAAGGCTAGGGTTTATTTGATAATTGTTCTCGAAAATGATTTTCCCTTTTCTAGAGTAAAAAAAATAAGAAAACATATTTGACAATAAAAAAACATAAAACGGGTTTTTTTTTTTAAGAATAAAAAACATAATGTTTATAAAGAATATTTTTTAGTTGTTTTTGTTTATTTTTTAAAAACTATTTTAAAAAAGAATTATACAAATATAAAAAATCATTGAAAAGTATTATAAAAATGATAAGCATATTTGAAATTACGAAAAGATTTTTAATCACACTTCCCAAGCATCATCAAATGTAATTTGCACACCAAAAAAATTAAAATATTTTAGCACTAAACACTCCACTAAACAATCTTTAGTCTCTGACAAGATTAGTAAATTTTTTATTAAAATTGTAATGAGCTTTGAATTATTTTGCACGTATTAATGCCTCACAATAAAGTTTGAAAGAAAAAATAGAAAATAAATGAAATGAAATAACTTTTAAAGTATTTTGCTTTTAATTTTTTGCTTTTTCTAGAAATATAAAATTACAAATAAGGTTATATCATAACTTTCATATTTATTTTTATAAAAATATTAAAATATTAAGTTGAATATATATATATATATTGACCACTACTTTTAATGTCTTTGTTGTTGAGAAACCATAAAATTGTATTTCCTTTTTCTTCAATTTCCATGCAATACATATAGAGTCAT
Source organism: Vitis riparia (assembly GCF_004353265.1). NCBI lineage: Eukaryota > Viridiplantae > Streptophyta > Magnoliopsida > Vitales > Vitaceae > Vitis > Vitis riparia. Next base: position 20,303,859 of record NC_048447.1, on the reverse strand, counting down.
GGTGATCCTTATGAACTAGTTGAACTTGAATCCTAAAAGTGAATAAAAAATTGGATCTACATCAAATTGTCTCACTGATGTACATTAAATTGCCTCGTTAGTTCTTTTGAGTAAAAATTTGGTCTTACACTCTACTTTAAACAAGAGGAGTACATTATATTAATGTGTCTTAAATGATCCACATCTAGGGTAGTTGACCCAATAAGCATATCAGTGGTTGACCCAATGAGCACATTGAAGAATTAATGTGATTAGTCATGATATTTTTGTAGGGATGACAATGGATAAATTTTTTTTGTACCCTCTATGCCCTTAATAGGACGAATTTGAAATAAATGTATGTGGAATGAGTTTTATTGTTGTTGCTGTTTTTTTTTTTAATCAGAGTCATATTCAAAGAAGGTTTTCTTACCCACCCTAATGGTATATAAAATTAAATAAAAATAATTTCATTTCATTTCATTTTCTCTTAAGATAATTAAAATTAAAAAATTTTAAAAATAATTTAAAAATTAAACAAGATGTGAGAGGTAAGCATGGGAAATTCCTAGGGGTACAACTTGGATAGGTTAAATTGGGTCAGGAACATATATATAAGTTTATTTTTACTTTTTCATTATTATCTTGAAATTTTGTCTTGTTTATTATTTAAATTTTGGTATAAATATATATAAATTCTTTTTTAAAAAAAAAACCATTATGAATGAATTTTAAATAATGCAACTCAATTAACCCAACCAACTCGACTCCTATCCAATCAATTCGAGTTTAACTCCATCAACCCAAATTTAACCAAAGTTTAGAAAAATGATATTGAGTTAAACTTAAGTTGAGTACTTCAAGTTAGAAGTCGGGTTGGATTGAACTTGAGTTACTTATTTTTTAATTTGAATTAGGCTCAGGTTAACTATTAACATTCCAAGTTGCAACCCTAGAAATTCCATACTTATCTCAATATACTCTTTTCTAGTTAAAACCTTTTTTAGAATGGAAATATGAGTAATTTTAAATAATCTAGGTACCTACCCATCCTCATCCATTGAGTTGCTATCCCTAGTGTTTTTATAAGATTGACACCCTCTATTTTTAGTATTTTTACAAGATTGTCGGTCTCATTATTATTTGTAGTTTACAGTTTCATGGAATGTAGATGGTGGTTATCATCTATTCCATTATAAAGAAAATAACAAATAATGTGTATTATTGGTGGCAGGTTTCCTGGAAAAGCCCTTGGGATCTTCCTTTCTCCTAATTTATTATCATCTTGGAAACTCCCGTTCTACTTGTACAGTGACTTATATGCTTTTTTATCCATCTCTCTTTGGAAAATGAGAGAAAAAGACAAAGGGAAGTTGTGTTTTAGGAGGCCCATTTGAAGGTTATATGGGAATGAAGCCCATAGAAACTGGAATATGGGCTTTGTCCATTAATGATCAGAATATTATTTTTTTTGTGCACTAAATACTGTTTGGATAAGTTATTCCAAAATTGCCCTTTTGTTTTCCTTGTCAGCAGCCACCATAGTCTCCATGTAAGCAGCCACGGGTCTCCAAAATTGCCCATGTAATAAACACTCAAATTTGAATTGAAAAGAACCCGATCAGAGGAAACAAGGCATGAGATATGTGGTTCTCTGTTTAGTGGGTTTTACCTTAGGTGTTTGATTGATTATAGGTGTGGTAGATGGTAGATACAGTATGTGTTTAGTACAGCCATGATCCTGAATTTGGTTTGATGTTTGAAGACGCAAAACATTGTATTTTTGGGCAAATGGTTGTCATTCTACATATGGATTTGGATCTGATCGATGATTTTGTTGACCATTCACATCCAAATGACCCACTTTCAATTTTTGTTGGCACTACAAGTACATTTTCGGATCTGTTTTGGTAAAATATCTCGTTTTTACACAAGTGTAAAAAATATTATTTTTATCTTTTTGCATGGATCAAATATGTGTTTTGTATGGAAAGTATATTTGAGAATCTTCTTTGTTTATTTATGAAAAGTGAAATTTTTTTGAGATATGATATTTTGTTTTGCAAGTTTGAATTAATGAAATAAAGTGTTTGATTCTGGTTCCTATGGCCCTAGTCAACGGGTTATAATTGTTGACATTTCTATGACCCTAATCAACGGGTTATAATAGTTGATATTATATGACCCTAATCAACGGGTTATAATAGTTGACCTTATGGCCCCTAGTCAACGGGTTATAATTGTTGACTTTTGGTTTTGTTCACCTTAAATGGAACAAATTTGAAAATAGTCACTCATTTGTGAAGTCCCACCTAATTGGGCACCATTTGTTATTTGATAACCAGAGTAAGATATTTTGAATGCATTTAATTTGGTTTTGATGAGAAATTGTTTTGAAATGGATATGAGAAAGTTTGTTGAAAAGTTTGAATATATTAGTATTTTGAACTCAAAAGTTTTTTATAAAAATAAGTGTATGTTATATCTCCTATTTGCAAACATGGTTGAAAATATTTGATCCATGAAACTGCATTGATGTTCTTTATTGAGCTTTAAGCTCATGCCCCTTCGTTGATAATTTTTCAGGCACTCTCAGTTCGGGCAAGAACTGATGGCTAGGCTGGGGAAATTTTTCTTTGTTAGGATTTTGGTTCAAACTTTATTTTTGGACATTTTTTAGATGTTAAAATTTATTTTTCGTTTAAATTATTTGAATTTGGAGTTATTTGAACAATAATACTCTAGTTGATGTGTTAGTTTTTTTTTTTTTAAAAAATTGATGCTCGAAGACTTTAGAATTTTTTCCTACTACTCTGAATAGGAATTTGGTAATTGGTAAATTTTTTTCCAGTTACAATACGAATGTTTGTGTCATTTTCACTTTGAGCCTTTGGGCTTGAGGTGTGAAATGACCGTCATGCCCTTGGAGTGGGTTTTGGGGCGTGACAGATTATGTGATCATATGACATACTAGACTTGGGCATATTGGACAAGAAAGGATGAATAGACTAGCTAGAGAAAATCTACTAGGTCAATTCACTAAATTTGATATGCCAACTTGTGGATATTGCCTAGTTGGTAAGACAACGAGAAAACCATTTGGAAAATGAACTAGAACTGAAATACCATTGCAATTGATCCATACTGACATTTGTGGTCCTATGAGTGTTAGAGTAAGGCATGACACCTTGTATTTCATCACATTTATAGATGACTTTACTCGTTACGGTCATGTTTATTTGATTTCTCATAAGTTAGAAATATTAGATTACTTCAGATGCTACATTAATTTAGTTGAGAATCAGTTGGATAAAAAGATTAAAACATTAAGAACAGACCAAGGTAGGGAATATCTATCAGAACAATTTAAAGATTTATGTGATGAAAATGGTATTAGTAGACAATTGACTATTCCAGGGATTTCACAACAAAACGGTGTTGCTGAGAGGAAAAATAGAACGTTGTTAGACATGTTTAGGTCAATGATGGCTCAAGCAAATCTTCCCATTTCATATTGGGGAGATGCATTGTTGACTACTACTTATGTACTTAATCGAGTGCCCTCAAAGACTATTGCATCTACTCCATATGAGTGATGGAATAATCGAAAGCTTGATCTTAGCAATTTGCGACCATGAGGGTCAGCGGTTTATATTCACAATCCTTCTCATAAATATGGAAAATTAGGTCATATTGAGAGACATGTTTTCTGTACATGTAAAGTCATTAGGATTGCGTAGGTTATAATTTATGTTGATTATATTACATGGATCATTATTGATTGGATATAAGATACTCTGTAAATGATCAAATGAGATGAATATTCGTTATTCATATCATTGAATATGTAAATAGTACTTATACATATAAGCTCTTAAATGTATGTCAATAGGCAGATGTTGGCTCTCTCACATAAGCAACCGTCCCAATCAATGTGTTTATGAGTTGGGATGAAACATGGTATATTGATGATGATAAATAAGTAAAAAATATACAAAGATAATGAGTGTCACCTTGGTTAAGTATCAAGATGAGGTCTATAATAAATGACATCTTGATCGAATGTAATCACCCACAATTACATTTGCCTATTTGAATCGGACTTGAGTTGTATCATAAAAAGTTTGAGGAGAACTATAGATGTGAAACTCAAACAAGCTGTTGTTATGAAGCTCTTAGTTGAGGTCCGTATGGTGGTAGTTTGACATACACTCTCTAATTGAAGAGAAATCACCATAGCATGTATTTCATACTACATGTGTTATGAAAGTGACTAATAAGGAAAGTGAGTGATTAATCCTTACATCCTCACTGTGTAAGATCCTTAGGGCTTATTACATTTGTAATAACTCATTATTGTACTCTTTGTATTTTTTGTTATGTTTTGAGGTGACAAATTAATGTTGCTATTTTGGTATATTTCCGACGTGAATAAAATAATTTATCCTTATGGGACATATTTGGCAAACAATTAATTTGAATATAAAATATATGAGCCTAAAAGAAAGATTTTCTTTTTTAGTTACATTGATAAAGATGTGTTCATGGTCGACTAGTTATATTGCTTTTGTAGCTAATATAATTGTGAATACATTTATATTGTTGTGTAGTATACAACTTTGAGGGATTAGGTGTATACATTAAAATATGACTAAATAATCTGGGGTACAACTAAACATGATTATAAATGTTCACTCATAATTTTGGGGTTAAGCTATTATGTATCCCTAATAGGTACATAACTTTATAAGCTCCCAAATTGTAAATGTGCTCGCATGGTCTTACAACTCATTTGCCTGTATAAATCACTTTCAAAAAACTGAGAGAATGGACTTGGATGATTATTTATCAGTTGTATCAACCTATCTTATGCAAGCGGGAGATGTTGGAATTGGGTGGGTGCCCAAGTTGGGCTGACCCAACCTAATCCAATATGTCAGAGATCTGGGGAAGTAGTTTTTGGTAGTTGAAACTACCAAAAACTACCTAAAAACCTTCCCACTAAAGAGATATATATATATATATATATATATATATATATATATATATATATATATATATATATATATATATATATATATATAATCTCTCTCTGACTCTGTCTTTCTGGCTCTCCAATTCCCACATCCTTTGTTTTTTCTCTAAAACAAAAAGACAGAGAGAACTTCAAAAGAAAAGTTCTCTAAAAATAGGTGAAAAGTTTTTGTATTGTAAAACCAATTATGAAAATATCAGTAATCACGGATATATCGATACTTCGATTTTATGAATATATTGACGGATATTTTGGAAAAAAATATCTGTAGACCTAAAATTGATCAAAATCCATAGAAATAATAACAAAAAAAAACTTCATAGAAATGTAATTAGAAGTATAATAGATATTTTAAAATTGTTTTGTTGAATAATTTGATATATATATATATATATATATATATATATATATATATATATATGATATAATTTATCATATTTGATAATAATATCCTATACGTTAATAAAAAAAAATATGAATTTTATAAGTGTACATTTATTATTAAATTACATCAAATATTATTTCATAATAATATAATGATATTTGATTATAATATGTCTAATTTTAAAATATATTTAATATTAAAATTATGATTCATTTAATTTAATTGTATTAAATTATATAAAATAAATGATGATATATGCACAATTTTTAAATATTTAATTAATCTATTAATGATATTAAAAACACTATGCAAAAAATTATCATAATAATTTTTATATTTTTGGCAATCATTTAAATGAGATTTTTTTCATTTAGTTATAAGATAATTATAATTAATTTGTTCTTTCAAATATTTTTTAAAAATTTTGTTTATATACTCACTTTTACTATATATATATATATGTTAGGTGCATAATATTTAACAAAGGGCAAACCAACTCTAATGGCAAAATGAATGTTTTGTTGGAGGTTTGAATCCCCTTAATTGCAAAACAAAAGCTTATTTTTGAGCTTTGATTGAAGTGCCCGCACGTTGACCACACCCAATGCTTATGTTGACTGCCTAAGCCGTGCTTTGACCAAGGCAAAATATCGTCAATATATCACCATTGGCGATTTTTCTCGATATATCTCCTGGTCGATATTTCTCCACCATATTTCGTTTCCATAGGCTCCGATAGGCGATATATGACGATATTTTCATCCATGTGTGAAACTAAGTGGTTCCCAAGTTGAGTGTGATTCCATTCAAGACTTGGGCTGAAGATTTGAATAGTGAAACAATTTTATTGGATCTTGGATTTTTTTAAAAGGTAATACGAAGCTTTTTAACAAAAAAATAAAAAATAAAAAAGATAAAACTTGATTATGGTTTTAACTTTTAACATTTTTCTTTGTTAAAATTTAAATTTTTTTATTTATATAAAATAAAAATAAAATATATTTTTCATGAAAAAATGTATTTAATCATTTATATTATTTTCTCTTAATTTTGTTAAAAATTAAAATTTTTGCACATTGAAATTGTGCATCCATCGACATAACCCTTTGAAAAGATTACACTTTTTTGACAAAAAAAAAGAGTACCATTGTATATTAATAATGCCAGTGTGATGAGAATGATATTCATATACCAATCTTCTTTGGTATTTTAGAAAAAAAAATGGTATCACTCTTTTATGAAAAACCTAACACTGAAATGTATTAAAAGTACCAGTGTAGTGGGAAGGGAATACCATTTTTCTTTTATTTTATGGTAAAGTATGCAAAAATTTTAATTTTTAATAAAATTAAGAGAAAATTAATATAAATGATTAAAAACAATTTTTATTTTTATTTTTTATGAAAAATATATTTTATTTTTTATTTTATATAATAAACAATTAAAAATATTAACAAATCAAAATATTAAAGCCACAACCAAGTTTTTATCTTCTTTAATTAAAAATATTAAACATTTTAACAAAAAAAAAAAAAGAAGTTAAAACCGGGCAAAGTTACATACCCATAAGTAAAAGGTTAAATTTGTTTATTATGTATTTATTTTTATATTAATTATTTATTATATGTTATTATTATTATTTTATATTTAAAGTCCTTAAAAATAATTAAAATCAAAAGAAGAAAGAGTGAAAAAAATGAAATTTAAAATATTTTTATGAGAATGTGTAACTATCATATTATAAAAAAGTTAAAAGGTGAAATGAAGAAAAATAAAAAGGAAAAATAATGTGACATATTGATTGGTGACTCTCAAGTTTAAAGCATGTGGTAAGGTAGATTGCCACGTGTCTCTTTATTGATTCCTTCTCCACTTGACTATCCTCTTGGAATCTCCCGTTCTACTTGTACAGTGACTTATATGCTTTTTTGTCCATCTCCTGAGAGGAAAATACAATGCAAGGACTCCATAGTCCACAAAGACTTGGGGTGAAGGAATGGTGACGTCACTTTCTAGTACAATTCCACTAGGTGGGTGTCTTTTTAAATCTTTAATTTTTATTTTTTTTCATCCTTTATTGATTCCTTCTCCACTTTCTGATTCCTTCGCCGTAGGTTCCCTCTTTGGTTAAAGTTAATCATTAAATGTAAAACGATTAAATAAAATAACATTTTCATTAATAGTCCCATTAAAGTAAATCATCAAAGTTAAGATGATTAAATAAAATAATATTTTGACTAATAATTAAGGATTTAATTGAAAATTATTCTTGAAATTAGTTTTATACTACTTACAATAAAATTTCAGGAACACTTCTTAATTGTTTTTAGAAATACATTTGTATTTGATATTTGAAAAATGGTTTTTTATCTTATTTTCCATGAAAGTATTATCAACTTAAAAAAGTTTATATTTTCAATTATTACTCAAAACACTTCAAAAAAAAAAAAAAAATGAAAATATCTTAAATTTGTTCTCAAAACCATTTATTTTTAAAATAATTTTTTAAAAAACTATTTTTTTTTTTTCAGAAGTCTATTAAAATTGTTTTTTTAAGTTAGAAAATTGCTTTTAATTATAAAAACTTTGTTCATAAATATTTTTGAAAATAATATTCAAAAATATTTTTATGATAACTTCTAAAACAAAAGTCTGTTTATAAATTTGAAATATTTTCAATTTAGTTTGTGTATTTAAATATTCCTTAAAATTAATTTTTATATTTAGTACTTCTAATTTTTTTTAAAACAAATTTTAAAAAAACTAGTGAATACCATTGTATATTCTAAAAAAAAAAAAAAAAAAAAAAATCATATTTTTATAATAATTCTCAAAAACCTATTTTGGGAATAACAGAATAATAAAACATATTTTGATTTTTTTTACCTTTGAAAACAAAAAATTTGTTAAAATAATTTCCAAATATAACCTAAAAGGTTGTTTTCAAAAATAGTTTTTAAATATATACTTTGCATATGGATTTGGTATTATATCAAACTCAAAATATGAATCTTTATCATGTATGATTAAAAATATATCATTGAATAAAAACATAAAAAAATAAAATAATATAAATATATAACTCCAAATTATCAAGAAAAAAAAAAACATTATAAGTACAAATAAATGAAATTTGTGGTCTTTATATAGAAGTTTTTGCCTGAGTAGCACTTTGTATGAAAAATAAGGCTTATTTGGAACTATCAATAATTTGTATTTTGAAAACATTTTTATATTTTTAAAATCATATTTGATATTTTTTTTAATTGAAAATAACATTTATTTTTTTATTTTTTTTAAGTTTGCTCTCAAAATATGTTTTAAATAACAAATTTGAGGTGTTTTGAGAAACAATAAAAAAATTGATATTTTAAAAACTTTTACATTATGTATTATGTATAGGTACATAATACATGGAATAAGTTTTTCAAATAAATTGAGAAGTATTTTTTGTAATAAGAGTTTATTTATTTATTTTTTAATGAAACTCAGTAAAAAAATTATATTTAGGAAAATTGTTAAGTTATCAAATAAATATTATATCTACAACTAAATCTAAATTATTGATCTTCATAATTAAATTTGAAAGACTAAATAAATATAATAGAAAATGGGATCAGAATGGAAAATTAGAAACAAGGTATAAGAGAGTAAGCTTCTCGAATGGAAATTCATTCCATTATAAATTTCTCATCTTTGGATATATTTTTCGATTGAATTCTGTACTTTTTTATATGATTTATTTTTATTTTAAAAAAAATGAAAACTTCCCTTTTCCTTCACTGTAATTCACGGAATCAAATTTTTATGAGATTAAAATTAGAAATAAATATAGTAATTATTTTAAATTAGAATTTTCCAACATAAAATTGGATGATATAAAATTAGGTAGAAACAATGAGATTTAATTTAAATTAAATACAAATAAATCCATTTTACACGCGGTCATTTCTAATTGGGCAGATCGAAAAGATACCACTTTGAAATTCACTCCCACATGCAAGGACGATTCAAATTCCCCACTTCATGGAACCACTGGTCCGCTCTCCTTTTTATGTTTCTTTTGTCGATTCGGTTGATTACTTACTTCGTCCACAAGTTTTGCTTCTCACCTAAGTTTCTCACGTTCTAGTCCACCCGAAACGACAGTGGATTGGACATTCTGTAAATGCGTCTCTCTATATATAGACACTTCTTCTGTGCGTTGCCATCTAGTGCTCTTGGCTTCTTTCTACTGAGAGTGAAGACTGAAGAGTGCTTTGTGTGAATCTAGAAGGAGGAGTAGTAATGGCGACGCCGAAGGAGCATATAGAGGAGATAAGGAGGACGAAGTTCTCGATCGGAGGAGAGCAGAATCCGCTGACGGAGGATCTTCACCAGGCGGTGAAGAATCTCTCTGCTGAGCTTTACGCTAAGGATGTTCATTTCCTCATGGAACTCATTCAGGTCTGTACTTTATACGTATGTCTTGTTGTTTTTGAGATGCGATCGGCACTCTGCGTTGTATGCAGCGATTGTTTTGTTATGTTATTTAAAATTTTGAGCGTTGTTCTATTCCTCCTTTTGGTTGCTGAGACTTCTGAGTATTTTGTTTTTTGTATGTGTATTTTGTTTCTTGGAGATGACTAACTAGAGATTGTAGTTCTAAATCTACGGTATACTGACTTTCCGAAGAATCAGTTACTTATCTATCATTTGATTCCCTCATATACGGATTGAGAGTTAGTTTGTTACATTTGAAGAATTGTGTTTTCAGTACAATTGGGCTCGATTACTCAAAATTGATTATAAAGATATGAGATATTAATGGACAAAAATATTATTTTAACTCATCTGTGTCTTTATTCTACCACTCTTCATATGCCACTACCGTCAAATTCTCTCTTATTTAACCATTTTTGGATTTTTCATTATTTTTTAAAACTCTTTTATAAATTATTAAAAAATCAACATTGTTTTCCATGTTTAAATTATAAATAAACAAAAATTATATTAATGATTTAAAGGCTATTTTGAAAAATAATTTTTTAAAAAATGTTAATTTAAATAAATAAAGATTATCTTTTACATTTTAAAAGTAAATAATTTAATAATTAAAATACTATTTAAAATAAATATATTTACTATTTTCTTTTCTTTTATACTAAAAAGTATTTTGAAGTTTTTTTTATTATTATAAAATAAAAAGTTTTTTTTTTTTTTTAATTTTCTTCTTTTCTTATTTTAATAACTTTTTGAACATAACTTTTACTAATAAGTTATATGAAATGTTACAAATTTGTTTATTAAAGATTTTTTTTTTAATGATTTCCATTAATTGAAAATTTATTAAAATAAGAAAAAGAAAGAAAGATGATGGAGGAAGAGTTTTTTTATTTTAAATACCCAATTAAAATGTTTTTGTATAACCTAATTTTAGAAATAGATTATATCAATATGGTAGAGATTGAGTTTTTCTTATATAAAAAGGTTGAAAAGTATATTTACTAATTTTAGATGAAAAAAAGTAGTTAAAAATTATATAAATTATTATTTTCTATATTGTCTCTTTTTGAAAATACGTTTAATTAAAAAATGAAAACTATTTTTAAAAATGAAAATTGAAAACCTTGTTTAGTACTTTTTTTTTATACATAAATAATAAAAAAAATTGAAAACATTATGTTACTATACAATGATATTACACTAACTGTACAAGAGAAATATACTAAGTGTACAAGAGTGTATTAGGCTACATTTTGTGAAAGATTTTAATTTATTCTGAACCATTCCTTTATTTTTCTTATCACACACAAATTGTATACCTATGTCATGTATTTTATCTAATTCTCACATGAAAATTTCAATATTTTCCCAGTAATGATATTTGGAGAAAAAAATTTGACCCTAAGTCATCCACTATTTTCTCAACTAAACCATTAGAAATATGGTTAAATACACCTACGTGAATATATAACTTAGGAGGGACATGAAATTTGTACCATTGTATAATGTACAAGAGAAATATACTAAGTGAATAAAGATATTACACTAACTGTACAAGAGAAATGTGTTAAGTGTATAATGGTGTACAAGGCTCCTAATAGATTTGTACGATTTTTAAACAATTTGAACTTGACATTAAGACGATTATTGATAGTTTTTTTTTTTTTTTACCAAACTATGTCATTAACACATTCCCTACAAAAATTAACATGTAGAAAATAAAATTAAAACCAATCATGTTTGAATTGTTCATTATAAGTAAACTAAATGAAATATATATATTTTTACTATTTTGCCTTTATAAACATAATTTTATTGTTATCAATAGAGATTAAAAAATAATATTTAAATGGAATTAAAAATAAATAAAAACTATTTTTGTAACATTTTTACTTTTTAAAATCATTAATTTAAATTATGAAATTAGTTTTTAAATTAAAAATATTTGTTGTAATTATAGTTTTGAAGATTTCATGATTTTTATTTTATTGCTTTTAAAAAATTGTTTTAATAAGAAAATATTTATTTTAATAGTTTTAAATATTTAAATCTTTATTTAAAAATATTTAGGATTAATGCAGGGAGCAATTAGGTAATTTTGAAATGGATAAATTTTGAATATCTTGAAGACTTTAATTTTCTTAATTACCCTATTTACACTTTCAAAATTATTGGAATGTTAGTAAATTATTTTGTTAATTACCCTATTTACACTTTCAAAATTATTGGAATGTTAGTAAATTAATCTTAGAAAAATTGTTTTCTTGATTAATATTATATATATATATATATATATATATATATATATAGCATGTGAGTGTTCACATTATTTCCAAAATAACATGAGAAATAATAAACACTCTATGTCTAATTTGCAAGTTAGAAAAAAAGAAAAAATAATAATAATAATATTTTATGAGGTATTTAAAAATTATTTAATATATATAAGAAATAATGTACAACATATTTATTATTTTGAAAGTAAAAAACAAAAAGAAAATTTGCTAAGGCATTTAAAAAGTATTTATTATATATTCTATAAGTTAAAAAAAAAAACAATATTTGATGATGTCTAATTTGTAAGTTATAACAAACAAATAATACTAATATTTTATGAGGTGTTTAAAAATTGTTTAATATATATGATAAATAATATAAGTTTAAAATAAAGAATAATATTTATCATATATTATGTAAGTTTCCAAGGTATTTAAAAAATATTTATTCTATATTATGTAAGTTTGAAAAAAAGAATAATATTTGATGAAATATTTAAAAGTTATTTACTTCAAAAGTGTATTTAGTGAATGTAATTTTTAATCATTTATCTTTTATGTTGAATTTGATGGAGAAAAATGATTAGGAAATTATTCAACTAGGTCCCACTAATAAATACGTGAGAGAATGGTGAAAGAGCAAAAAAGAGAATGAGAAAAGTGGGATGGTCGGTTAGCTTTTTCATTTAATAGTCAAGCATATTTTAGGGATTTTTTAAAGGTAGTATCCTTTCTCTCAATTTCTACTTTTTCATTGAGTTTTGAGTTTAATTATGAGTGATAGGAGGACTTTACCTCAATTACCAACTTTAGTTGAATTGAAAACACAATTTTTTTTCCCCTATTCCTCTTGGAAAATCTAAATGTGAATAAATCAAATATTGTGAATTTTACACATCAGAATGCAGAAGATAACGAATATCGGGAAGACGTAAATCCGTCGTTGGAGCTCGTTATAACTTCAAAGGACATAACTGGCACTGGAGCACTGATGACGTTGTTGATTTTCAACAATGAAAAGGGATTTTCAGCTAAAAATATTGAGTCTATCTGCGGTGTTGGGAGGTCCACCAAGAAAGGCAACAGGAAGCGCGGTTATATTGGAGAGAAAGGTACCTTCATTTCTTGATTCTTTCATTCATATTTTTCCATTTTCTATGCCCTAAATTTGAAAGGGGAAACTCTTTGTCATAAGCTCTAACTATAGAGCAAGTATATCCTCAAGTCTTGGAACTTCTAGTGTAGAAACACTTTATTCAAGTCAAAAGTTAGCTTGATCAAGTTAGCAAAATGTTATGAACTTAAGCCTTTCGTAAGCTCACAAGCGGCACTTAGACAACTTAAAGACATTTGAAATTGCTAAATTAGCCTTCCCTTATACTTAGCTTGCTATGTTAAGACGCACACGCCTTGGAAACTAAGATGAGAACCGTAGGCAGCACTTAAAAGAAATGAAGCTTTATTGAACAAGGAAGCTTTTAGAATATTGCTTGGAAGCTCTCACTTGCTTGGTTGGTTAGGTGCCTTGGCCAAACGAGGCCTTCACCGATTTATACGCACCTTAGGAATTCTCTAGAACCCACAAAGGTTCCACACTATCCAAAAATTCTCTATATAAAGACTATTTCCAAGACTTGTTTGGAACTCTATAGAACATCCCACATGCTTCCCTTTTCTTCCAATCTTATGTAGAGATGTGTGAACATCACACTCCTCCACTAGTGTAAATGACTCCAAGAGATTCCAAAAGCTTTCTGCTCACCTATATAAGCTCAGGGGAGGGTCATTTAAGCAGGTTATGACATAGCTCTTGAGGCCTAACTCAAGTGGTAAAGGGTTGGGGAGGGTTTGTGGGAGGTTCTAGGTTTAAGTCCCAATGAGGACAAAAGTTTACCTATCATATAAAATAAAAAAAAACATAAAAAATAGTTTTCAAACTCATTTAACTTATTTTAACTCTTCTATATAAGAATTAAATAATTTAAAAACATATAAGTTTTCAACTAATTTTAGTTTACTTTAGCTGCAAATGACAACATAGGGTAGTAATGAAGTTGATAGGGTTTAATTTTTTGGATGATTATACAAATAAGAATGAAAGATGCATGAAGAATATTACTTTTCATGCATTCTATCTATGGCTCCGTAGAGTTTATCCTTCCCCCTAAAGAATGGTATTAGATCCTTACATCTTGGATTGCATTTCCTTTATAGAAATCTATGCATTTAAAATGCAGATATGAAATATAGAACACCCATATATAAATTTACCTAAGAAATATCGATTAAAAATATGAAGAACTACAAGGAAGTTCTCAACAACATATAAGAGTATGAGAGTTAGTTTTAAGCATCAAGTCAAAGAGGTGTACAATAAAAAGGAAATGTTCATATGCGTGGAGATGCATGAATACAAAGGTAGAAATGGCTTCCAAATTCAGTAATAGGAAACCCAAGTTAGCTTTTCAATTAAAAACCAATGTTACTGAAAAGGTTTGGAATTACAATCATGTTATTGGTGTTCCAGAGTATCATTTGACCTAAAATATATGAACTCTTCCTACAATAGGCAAATCACAATTATCCCAAATAGCTAGTTGTGTGCAGTGTGCCACCCAAAAACACCAATACTGATGGATTGCCCTAGTGTTCTATGTTTTAATTTTCTTAGAGGGGTTCTTCTGTAGACTTCAGTTCCTTCAAAATTGGCCTTCTTATTCTTTTCCCCAAAGCCATTAACATGCACTGTCTGATCTTTGATGTTTTTTTATGCACGTGAAAGGACTACTCTGGGCATCAGATGCACAGGACTTTGTTCCTTGGTGCCTCAATTCCTTCCCTCATATTTTTTATATTCTTTAGTGGCAAATTATATACTGCAAATTGCTGTAATTTTGAAAGGGCAACAGAGTAGTAGCCCTTTACTCTCTTACCTAAGCTTTAAGCATGGAGCAATTAGACCTTCATGTCATAGAACTTGTGGAGCTGAAACAGTTTATTCAAGTCATGAGTTTGTTTGATTAACACAGATGGAAACATATTCCTTATTATCTTAGCTTTTGTCTTTATGTGAGTCATTTTTAGTTGAGTGGACCTAGGCAAAATTTCTAGTCAACTTTAAGCGTTCATGGGGATGCTTTTATTTGAACATTCGGAACTACACGTTACTCATAATTGAGAGAGCATTTGTGTCTTGCACTTTTTCCGGAAGTACTGAAGCTCACTGATGAGCTAGATGGCCGAACAATAGTATGAACATGTGATGACAAGTATGTTTGTAATTTTCAATTAATCTAATGGGAACAAGGCTTTCTGTTAACCAATTTGATCTCTTTACCAACTATTTATTTATTTATGTTACTTATCTTCTTATTAGAACTATTTCTTATACAACTTGTCGTCTTGCTAATCTGCAGGAATTGGATTCAAGAGTGTATTTTTGATCACAGCTCAGCCTTACATATTCAGTAATGGATATCAGATACGATTCAATGAAGAGCCTTGCCCGCACAGCAATCTTGGGTACATTGTCCCTGAATGGGTTGAGCAGAATCCAAGTCTTGCTGACATAAAACAAATATATGGTTCTCATGCAGTCCTTCCGACCACTACCATAATCTTGCCTCTAAAGCCTGACAAGATCAAGCCTGTGAAGGAACAGCTCTCAAGTATTCAACCTGAAGTTCTATTATTTCTTTCAAAGATTAAGCAGTTTTCTGTCAAGGAAGATAATGAGGATCCAAGGCTCAATACTGTGAATGCCATCTCCATTTCAAGTGAAATTAACTTTGTTACAAGGAAGAATATTGATGCTGATTCCTATACTCTCCATCTCTCTGCGGATGAAACTAGTGATGTGACTGAAAAAGAATGCAGCTACTATATGTGGAGGCAGAAGTTCCCTGTCAGGCAGGAAAATCAAGTAGAAAGAAGACTTGAAGTGGAGGAGTGGGTTATTACGCTGGCATTTCCACTTGGACAGCGACTGAATAGGGGGATGAGCTCTCCTGGAGTCTATGCATTTCTTCCCACGGAGATGGTTACAAATTTTCCCTTCATTATTCAGGCAGATTTTGTTCTTGCATCATCCAGGGAAACAATCCTCTTGGACAACAAATGGAACCAAGGCATTCTAGATTGTGTGCCTTCTGCTTTTCTTAATGCCTTTATTTCACTGGTTACAACATCACAAGATGTTCCAGTTTCTACACTGACCCCAATGTTTAAGTTCTTACCTATCGACAGCTCTTCTTATCCAAAGCTCAATGTCGTGAGGGAGTCTATCAAAGCAAAACTGCTCAAGGAGAATATCATACCATGTGAGTCGTATTCAGACCAGAAGATCTTTCGTAAACCTTGTGAAGTGGGTAGGTTAATGACTTCTTTCTGGAATATCCTGAAAAAGGCAAGGTATCAAGGGGTAAGCTTGGATTCTCTGTCATCCCATGGAAGCTATATCCTGAATTCTTCATTTGAGACAGAGGAGTACGATCACATATTGAATTTCCTTGGTGTGAAACCTGTCAATAGCCAATGGTATGCCACGTGTATCAGGAGTTCCAATCTTCTTTTGGGAGTGACAGAGGATGATTATTTGGAACTTCTACTCTTTATTGCTGAGAAATGGAGTTCCTCTTTCCACAGCACGGACATGAGGAATGTTCCTCTCCTGAAATATGTTGGTCCTGATGGAAATGTTGTTTTGTGCCCTACAAGCAATGTCACAATGTGGAATGGTGAAAGTATGATTTGTATGTCCCGTGAGTCTCAGCATATTTCATGGTTGATAGACTGGAACAGGGAATTTAGACGTGTGACAGATCGATATTTTATGCCCAAAAGCACACAAGAAGCTATCAAAGTTTTTTCTAAGAGAGAGACTCTGTTGGAATGGCTTCAAAATCAAGTGAAGGTTCGCGTTGTCAGTGTGTACGACTTTGCTGTCATTCTTTATAATTCTTTTAAGGGGGGTGACCGACAGCTTGCTATTGCCTATGTTCACTTCCTTTATCATTCCCTCTCGAAGAGTTATCTACCAAAGGTGGATGTTGACTATTTGTGTGGTATCATGCCACTTGTAGATAACTATGGGCATGTGAGCACTCAGAGAAAAGGGGTTCTCGTTCCTGCTAACGGAAGCAAATGGGTGGGATTAATGGGTGCAAATCCGTGGAGGGGAGCAGGCTATGTTGAGCTGGGAGAAGACTATTTGCGCTCGGGCAGTTATGCAGGTTCATTCACACCAGAGATGCAGCTCATGACGTTTCTCAAAACTCATGTTGCAGCTTCTGATATACCTGATATATCTCCTCCCGACGCCGAGTTATCTGCCGCATATGCACCACTCACCAAGCAAAATGCATTCTTGCTGTTGGACTGGATTCGCAACCTGAAATATAAGCAAAGCTACCTGAAATATTATCAAGCTCTGCCAGATAAGTTCCTGACATCCATTAAGATGGGAAGCTGGCTCAAAATTTCCCTCAGTGGCAGTCCTGGATACAGGCCACCATCACAGTCTTTCCTGCTTACTTCATCAGATGAAAATCTTATGCAGGACGAGTCAGTAATGGTTGATATTCCATTGATTGACCAAGGATTTTATGGAAATGGCATCAATAATTATAAGGAGGAGCTCAAAACTGTTGGAGTAAAGTTTGAATATGGCGAAGCGTGTGAGTTTATAGGGAGGCACCTCATGTCTCTTGCAGCTTCCTCTGCATTGACTAAATCCAATGTGTTTCAAATACTTAAGTTCATCAGATTTTTGAGACTTAGATGTCTTCCGGCTGATAAATTCATCCAGAGTATCAAAGATGGAAGGTGGTTGAAGACTTCCTGTGGTCACAGGTCTCCAGTTGGATCTGTTTTATTTGACCAGGAATGGGAAGCTGCATCACAAATAAGTGACATCCCCTTCATTGACCAAGATCACTATGGCAAGGAAATCCTTGGTTTCAAAATGGAACTCCAATTGCTTGGTGTGCTGGTTGGCTTTAACAAAAATTACCAGCTTGTTACCGATCACTTCAAGTCTCAAGCATGCTCAAATTGTCCAACAGCCAAGTCTATTCTTTTGATATTTGAATGCATGTGGGATTGCGAGCGCAATTCAAGATCAGCCCATGAACTTGTGCAGGCGCTTAAAGGTAATAAATGCTTGAAGACGAACATGGGCTACAAGTTTCCTAGTGAATGTTTCCTGTTTAATACTGAGTGGGATTCGCTTCTGAAAGTCTTCCATAATGATTTTCCACTTATTGATGAAAAGTTCTATGGAACCAGCATCTTGTCTTACCAAAAAGAGTTGAGGCAAGCAGGTGTAGTGGTGGATTTTGAAGCAGCGACCCAGAAATTTTTAGCTGTTTTCAAGAAGCATGCATCCTCGTCTTCTATTGGAAGAGAACATGTTCTGTCTTTTCTCAGGTCTTACGGACAAATTAATAGGACAAACAACAAGTTTCCTTCAGATTTTAAGCACAACATTTGTGAGGCAAAATGGCTGCAAACACGGCTTGGTGTTCCTAGATCACCAAGAGAGTGCATTCTTTTTGGCCCAGAGTGGGAACCTGTAAGTTCAATTACTGTGCTTCCTTTCATTGATGATAGTGATAATTACTATAGCAAGAGAATTCATGAATATAGTGAAGAGCTGTGGAGCCTGGGTGTTACCATCAAGTATAAAGATGGGGTGAGGTTTGTGGCTGCAGGTGTCTACTTTCCCCAAGATCCCAGCACCATAACTCCTGAAAGTGTGTTCTCTCTGCTGCAGTGCATCCAGATTTTAATGAAAGATGGTTATACTTTGACTGATGCTTTCCGAAAAAAGGTTTCTCAAAGTTGGTTAAAAACCAATGCTGGGTATAGGTCTCCAGGCCAAAGTTTGTTGTTTGGCTCTGAGTGGGGTTCTTTCTTACACAGAAACGATGGACCTTTCATTGATGAAGAATTCTATGGCCCCAGCATTACAGCCTACAAGAACGAGCTCAGAGAAATTGGAGTGACCGTTGATTTGTTAAATGGGTGCTCTTTGCTTGCTGGCTATCTTGATTTTCATTCTGAATTTTCAACCATTGTTCGAGTCTATAATTACTTGAATGAACACGGCTGGTCGCCTTCCAATGATACTCCTAGAAGGATCTGGATCCCTAATGGGAGTGACAGTGGAGAGTGGGTTAGTCCTGAAAAATGTGTTATTCACGACAAGGATGGTCTCTTCAGTTCACGACTGAATGTTTTGGAGAAACACTATGAGCCGGAATTATTCAGCCTTTTCTGCAGAGTCATGCAAGTTAAATCCAATCCTTCTTTCGATGACTACTGCGACCTTTGGAATAACTGGGAAAATTCAAGGGAGCAATTGTCACGTTCGGAGTGTTGTGCTTTCTGGGCCCATGTTTCAAAGCACTGGAGTAAAAACACACAGAAAACTCTTGCCGACAGCTTGTCAAAACTGCCAGTTGAATCAGGATCGGAGAGAATAATGTTGTTTGACAAACGTGATGTTTTCATTGCAGATGACCTCCAGCTAAAGTATCTTTTCCAACAATCTTCGCCTCACTCAATTTTTGTGTGGTATCCCCAGCCAAGCATCCCTTCCTTGCCCCGGACTAAGCTGCTTGACATCTACAGGGAAATTGGTGTTCGTTCTATCTCTAAATCTGTACAGAAGGAAGAAATCTCCAAGTTGGAGGCCAGTGAACTCAAGCAAGTGTCTCAGAAGGAAACTTTGATCGGAAAAGGCCTGCTGAAACTCATTCTTGGCTTTCTCGCTGGTCCTTCTATTGAAATGGAAGCAGGACAAAGGCTGGAAGCTGTCAAAGGCCTTCTTAATCTTAAGGTGTTTGAGACGGAGGGGCAAACTGCAGCAAGCTACAGATTGTCAATGTCTTCTGGGGAAACCATGGACGTCGATGCAAGAGGAATGATGCGCTGGGACCGGGAGGATTCCAAGCTTTTCATGCAGAAGATGGATATATCGGGTGGACATAAAAATAAAATCGAATATGCTACAATCTTCGCTGAAGTAATATCAGAGGGCGTCTTACAGGAGAAAGAAGACCATATATCTGATCTCGCCGAACTGATCAAGTTGGCATTCTTCCTGGATTTTGATGAGGAAGCAGTTGGGTTCCTGATGAGATCCAAGAATCTCCAAGTTTTCTTGGAGGACGAGGAGTTTCTCTCTTCAGCCCTTTCTCTGGACTAGGTACGCATTCTATGCCATGACCAATAAATAGTTGAAAGTGTCATTTTCCTTTTATTTCCCCCCTGTTTGAAGTGTGTACTGGTGTGTGCTATTAGAATATTATGTAATGTATATGAATCTGGTGTGAAATGGCTGATTTAGGCAGCCTATATTGTGATAATTATGCCCTTGTGCTTGCCTTTTTTATTAAATCGATTTAATATTAATTGACATGCAAGAGTCAAAATTAAATACTTAAAAGGAGATGCATGTGAAGATCTAATCTACTCATATGTTTTCAAACACTAAAAGTAAAAAAAAAATTATATTGTAAGAGTTCAACTTTAACATATCAAATTGTAAAAAAAAAAAAAATTACAATATATCATCCTTAAAATAGATGGTTGCAATTTATTTATTTTTAATCATCATTAATTATTTTTTAAATGTGTATATTATTTGCTATAGAGAATACCTAAATTTAACACTTGAAGAAAATTTTTCTTCGGCTTTTAACCCTGTGAAACTCGGTTGCATTAGAAGTTACAAATAAAAATGATTTCATTATTTTAATAAGATAATATGAGAGTATTTGATATATAAAATTAATAAATGAACATAATCTAATATTTAATATAATTTATTAACCAAATTATGGATTTTTTTAATTAATTAATTTAATGTCAAAAACTCTTTTTTTAAGTTTAATAAACCCAAAAAAAAATTCAAAAACATGTTAGGTATCGTTTTGTTTAATTGTTATTAGATTATTAGAAAACAATTTGGAAAAACAAAATTATATTTGATATTTTAAAAATAGTTCACTGATTTTGTTCTCAATGAAAGTATCATAAACTTTAACATCAAATATAATTTTTTTTTAAATGTGTTCTATATTTTTAATTGTTTATTAAGACATTTGAAAATATGTTAAATTTGTTTTCAAAACAATATGTTATCAAAATAAATTTTGAAAAACAATTTTGTTTCAAAAGTCTACCAACTATTTTCTAGGTTGGAAAATTGTTTTTAGTTATACAATAATAATTTCCAAACATATGCTTGAGATATGGATTTAGTACCTGTAGACCCTCATTTTGGTCTAAGTCTTTTGGTTATTTTTGGAACATGTTTTCACCACCCTGGGGAGAGCTGGCAACTGGTTTTTTTGGAGTGGGGGGGTCGGATTTCGAAGGAGCCACATGCATGGGATGCATGGCTAAGGACACCGCCACCTTGCCATGGTGGTGGTTGGGAATAGAGACGCCTTTGAGCAAGCTGTAGAGGATGATGACAAAAACAGTGGGCTGATGGTGATATTTTGGTGGAATTGGGAGCATTGAAAGGGAGGGAGCTAGAAACCAGTTTGGAAAGGGGAGTTTTTTTTTCGTCCGTGGGCAATTCATTTTAGAGAGCTAAGAGTAGAGGGATTTTTGTGGAGCAAGAAAAACAGAGAGGGGGTGAGTTGAACCGAAAAGGAAGGAGATTGGGGTTGCAGAAAAATAGGCAGAGCAAAGAAAAAAAGGAAACAAGCTACCCGGGAGAGCCAGAGAAAGCAGTTGGGAGAAGAAGAAGAAAAACAGAGGGAGAAGCCGAGGGGGAGTTGGTCTAGGTTTGATCACTGCAAGCTTCATGTTTTCCTAATTTTTTTCACACTGTTAAACACTGTTTCATCTTGGTTTCTATGTTTCATTTTGTTGATTGAGTGTGTATTAGAAACCATCATGTTTTTTTGAGCCTGAGATTGTTTTTCTTGCTTCAACAGTTTAGGTTATGTTCTGTCTTCTCTAGCTCTATTTTATACTCACTGTGTGACATTTGAGGATATTATTTACATTCATATTTTGAACCCACTTTGGGATTTCCACACACTGGCTCTTAAGCTCACTGATAAGCCTCATTTGATGGCCTAGTTGTTTGTTTCTTTTAAGCTCTGTTTCTATGGTTATTTCCTTGCTGTGGTTTTCCTCTGTTTTTGGCTTGCAATGGAGGACGGGCATTTGTTTTGTGGTTTAGAGTGAGCTAGGCAGAGTGAGATTGTGGGTCAATGCAACTTTCAGCTTACACGAATTTGTGATATTCACAACATTAATATAATGAGAGAGAAGTTTGGATTAGATGAAGCAAAAGAAAAAAAAAAGTCAACAAAGTACAATTTGATTGTATACAACCATTTATAAAATATATGAAGCCTCTGCCATTAGCATTTGATGGTCTGTTTTCTTTTTTTTCTTTGAATGCCCTCGTATCTTTCTTAATTCCCAATTCACGTTTTCAAATATTAATTTTCAAAGTTTTGGTTTTTAAATCTAATTTCCAAAATCTCAAATCTCAAATAATTTCCAAAATTCCAATTTCTTTTAAATTTAATTTCCAAACTTCTAATTTTTAAATTTAATTTCCAAAATTCTATTTCCTAAATTTAATTTTTAAAGCTCTAATTTCTTTCAAATTTAATTTCCAAAATTCCAATTCTTAAATTTAATTTTCAAAATTCTATTTCCTAAATTTAATTTTTAAAGCTCTAATTTCTTTCAAATTTAATTTCCAAAATTCCAATTCTTAAATTTAATTTCCAAAATTCCATTTCCTAAATTTAATTTTTAAAACTCCAATTTCTTTCAAATTTAATTTCCAAAATCTTAATTCTCAAATAATTTCCAAATTTCCAATTTCTTTTAAATTTAATTTCCAAAATTCCATTTCCTAAATTTAATTTTTAAAGCTCCAATTTCTTTCAAATTTAATTTCCAAAAGTCCAATTTCTTTCAAATTTAATTTCCAAAATGCCATCTTCAAATTTAATTTCTAAAACTCCAATTCCTAAATTTAATTTTTAAAACTCCAATTTTCAAATAATTTTTGAAATTCCAATTTCTTTCGAATTTAATTTCCAAAATTCCAATTCTTAGATTTAATTGTCAAACTCTAATTTTCAAATAATTTTCGAGACTTCAATTTTCAAATAAATTTCAAAACTCTAGTTTTAATTCCACTCCATTTTTCAAATATTTTTAATTCACAAATTTTCTTTGATTTTTAAATAATATTTTGTTTTCCTTGATTTTTTTAAATAAGCATAAACATGCAATTTTCATAATTCTAAAATAATGGAATTTGTGGGACTAATTCATGCAAGATAAATTGGGCTTTGGTGGGAGCCCAATATCAGTGATGTTTTTTTCATTGACTGATTGATTGTTATGTTTGATTGATTTGCTTTGTGACACATGTGATCATTTTGTGTTTGTTCACTAATTTTTGTTTTCCGTGAAGCAATCAACTTATCACTCAGGTACACTCTTTACTTCTTTTATTCATTCGGTTATTTTGTTTTGATTGATATTCATTCGATATTCATATCTGATCAATCAATTGTCATATTTGCTTCATTTTATTAGTAGAGACCCATTTTTAGGGACTTAGAGGGGTGTTACGATCTTTACCGTACCATCCTAATAAGTAACCTGACCCCCGAGCCCAGATTCTGTTTTTGCAGACATGTTTTTTCCAAATAATGAATCATATAGAGTTTTCTTTCTTATTTCGTTTTTACTTTTTAAAAAAAATTAAATTAAGTGGTGACTCCAAGTCTATTTCTAACAAAATCATATTTTTCAATAAATAAAATGAAAAGCGAGTCACGCCATCGAGTGGGAACGCATCGATTAAAAATGCGGGGTCCACAGTACCATATTAAATTTATGTATTTAAATATAAATCACTGAATAAAAATATAGAAAAAAATATTTAAATTTAAATATATTGGACCACATTATAAAAAATAAAAAATAAAAAATAAAAAATAAAAAACAAGAGAACAAAACTATTACAAGCATCGAAATTCAAGGTCCTTGCATAAACCTTTTTTATTGAGCACCATTCTATATAAAAGATTTATTTGAAAACTTCTTTTGAAAATAGCTGTGTTTTAATGTCTTTATAGTTGAGAAACAATAAATTCATATTTCCTTTTTTTTCAACCTCCATGCAATACCTATAGAGTCACTGTGATTCTTGCAAATGAGTTGAACTTGAATCCCAAAAGTGAATAAAAAATTGGATCTGCATTGAATTGTCTTGTTGATCTACATTAAATTGCCTCATCAATTCTTTTGAGTAAAAACTTGATCTTAGACTTTAATTAAAGCAAAAGGAGTATATTATGCTAATGTGTCTTGAATGATCCACATTTCAGGGTGGTTGGCCCAATATATTGGGATGATTGGCTCAATGAACATAGGGGTGGTTGACCCAATAAGCACATTGAAGAATTAATGCGACTAGTCTTGATGTTTTTACAGGGATGATAATGGATAAGTTTTTTTTATATGCCCATGGGACAAATTTGGAAGAAATGTGTATTGAATGGGATTTATTGTTATTGTTGTTGTTGTTTTTTTTTTTTTTTTAACTAGAGTCATCAAAGAAGGTTTTCTTACCAAAACTAATTATATAAAATTAGATAAAAATAATTTCATTTCATTTTCTTTTAACAAAATTAAAATTAAAAATTTTGAAAAATAATTTAAAAATTAAAGGAGATATGAGAGAGGTAAGTATGAGAAATTGCTAGGGTGCAACTTGGCCGGGTTGGATTGGGCCAACCCAAACCTAACCCTATATTTGGACGGGCTTAGATAGATGTTTTTAATATTTGGGTTGAACTTTTATTAAGTTTTCTCAATATGTACCCAACCCAAACCCAGTTTAATGTTTTTATACTTTAACTTGTGGATGATAATCTATAAATATCTTTTGTAACTCTTTATAAAAGAAAGAGACTTCTAATGAAATTCAATAGAGTTTTCTAGTGCATTCTATTATCTCTTTCTTGATTTCTTCTTCTTTTATTTTGTTTTATAATAATTTTTACTTTTTTATTGTTATCTTGAAATTTTGTCTTATTTTTTATATAAATATATATAATTTTTTTTTAAAAAAAAACCATTATGAATAAATTTTAAATTATGTAACCCAACTAACTCCACTCTTGTCCAATCAACTTGAGTTTAACTCTATTAACCCAAATTTAATCCAAGTTTAAAAAAACAAGATTGAGTACTTCAAGTTAGAAATCGGATTGGATTGAGTTTTGGTTAATTATTTCTTAATTTAAATTAAACTCAAGTTAACTTTCAACCTGTCCAAGTTGCAACCTTAGAAATTCCGTACCTATCTCAATCTACCATTTTTTAGTTAAAACTTTTTTTAGGATGGAAATATGAGTAATTTTAAATAATATAGGTACCCATCCTCAACCATTGAGTTGCTATCCCTAGTCTTTTTATAAGATTGCCACCCTCTATTTTGAGTATTTTTAGAAGATTGTCGGTCTCATTATTAGCTCATATTTATAGTTTACAATTCCATTATATAGAAAATAACGAATAGTGTGTATTATTGGTGGCAGGTTTCCCGGAAAAGACCTTGGGATCTTCCTCTCTCCTAATTTATTATCCTCTTGGAAACTCCCGTTCTACTTGTACAGTGATTTAATGCGTTTTTATCCATCTCCCTTTGGAAAATGAGAGGAAAAGACAATGCAAGAACTCTATGGTCCATAAAGACTCGGCGTGGAGGAATAGTGACGTCACTTTCTAGTACAATGGCCCAAACTTTTTTCTCATTTTCCACTGGGTGGGTGCCTTTTAAAATCTTTAAATTTTTTATTTTTATTTTTGTTCATTCTTTATTGATTCCTTCTCCACTTTCGAATTCCTTCGCCCGTAGGTTTCCCCTTTGGTTAAAGTTAATCATTAAAGGTAAAAAAATATTAAATAAAATAACATTTTCATTAATAATCGCATTAAAGTGAATCATCAAAGTTAATATGATTAAATAATATAATATTTTGACTAATAATTAAGGATTTAATTAAAAACTATTCTTGAAATTAGTTTTATATCACTTCTTAATTGTTTTTAGAAATAGAATTACATTTGATATTTGAAAAATAGTTTTTTTTTATCTTATTTTTCATTAAAGTATTATTAGCATAAAAGTTTTTAAAATATTACTTATATTTTCAATTATTACTCAAAACACTTTAAAAGTAATAAATGAAAATATCTTAAATTTGTTTTCAAAACAATTCATCTTTAAAATAATTTTTCAAAAAACTATTTTTTTTTTTCAAAAGTCTATTAAAATTGTTTTCTAAGTTAGAAAATTGCTTTCAATTATAAAAATATAGGTTGATCAAAAATAATATTAAAAAATATTTGTATGATAATTTCTAAAACAAAATTATGTTTATAAATTTGAAATGTTTTTAATTTATTTTGTGTATTTAAATATTCCTTACAAATACTTTTTTTATATGTATTGATTTTTATTTTAAAACAAGAAAAACCATTATATATTCTAAAAAAAATAAATCATATTTTTATAATAATTCTCAAAAACTTATTTTGGGATAACCAATAAAAAAACATATTTTGATTTTTTTTCCTTAAATTTTTTTTTTTTGTTAAAATAGCTCAAAAATATAACCTAAAAGGTTGTTTTCAAAAATAATTTTAAAATATATCCTTAGCATATGGATTTGGTATCATATCAAAACTCAAAATATGAATCTTTATCGTGTATGATTAAAAATATATCACTAAGTAAAAATATAAAAAAAAAATGAAATATTTATATAAATATATAGGACCAAATTATCAGGGAAAAAAACATTAAAAGTACAAAAAAATGAAATTTATAGTTTTTGTATAAACATTTTTGCCCAAGTAGTGTTTTATATATATAAAAAAAAATAAGGCTTATTTGGTAACAGTTAATAATAAGTTGTATTTGGAAAATATTTATTTATTTTAAAAAAACATATTTGATTAATTTTTCTTATTATTGAATATATATATATATATATATATATATATATATATATATATATATATATATATATATATATATATATATATATATATATATATATATATATATAATAACAAATTTGAGTTGTTTTAGAAAAACAATTGAAAATATGATATTTTAAAAACTTTTACATTATGTATTATGTACAGATGTATTATACGTGGAATAAAATTTTCAAATTAAATTCTTTAAGAAAATTTTGTTCTTAAAATAAATCGAAAAGTATTTTCTGTAATAAGAGCTTTTTTTTTTAATAAAACTTTGCAAAAATTTATATTTAGGAAAATTGCTAAGTTATCAAATAGTTATTATATCTACCACTAAATCTAAATTATTGATCTTTATAATTAAATTTGAATGATTGAATAAATGTAATAGGAAATGGGATCAGAATGGAAAATTAGGAATCAGGTATAAAAGAATAAGCTTCTCAAATGGAAATTCATTCAATTTTAAATTTCTCCATTTTTGGATATATTTTTCAATCACAATTCTATAGTTTTTTTATACGATTTGTCTTTATTTAAAAAATAAAATAAAACATGCCTTTTTCTTCACTGTAATTCGTTGAATCAAGTTTTTATAAGATTTAGTAATTATTTTAAATTAGAAATTTCAAACAAAAAAATTGGATAATATAAAATTAGGTAGAAATAAATCTATTTTACACGTGGTCGTTTCTTATTGGGCATATCGAAAATAATCAAAATACACCACTTTGAAATCTCACTCCCACATGCAAGGACGATTCCAAATTTCCAACTTCATGGAACCACACCTCGTAGACCCGAGCAAGTCTCCTCGTCCGTACGTCTCGCCCCTTTTTTTTTCTCTTTCTTTAGTTGATGTCGATTCCGTTGATTGCTTACTTCCTTCACAAGTTTTGCTTCTTTACTAAGTTTCTCACATTCTAGTCCACACAAAACGACGATGGATTGGACATTCTTTAAGTGCGTCTCTTTATATATGTAGACACTTCTGTGTGTTGCCATTTAGTGCCCTTGGCATCTTTCTACTGAGAGTGAAGACTGAAGAGTGCTTTGTGTGAATCGAGAAGGAGGAGTGGTCGTAATGGCGACGCCGGAGGAGCATATAGAGGAGATAAGGAGGACGAAGTTCTCGATCGGAGGAGAGCAGAATCCGCTGACGGAGGATCTTCACCAGGCGGTGAAGAATCTCTCAGCTGAGCTTTACGCTAAGGATGTTCATTTCCTCATGGAACTCATTCAGGTCTGTGCTTTATATGTTTGTCTTGTTGTTTTTAGAGATGTGATGGGCACTCTGCGTTGTATGCAGCCATTGTTTTGTTATGTTATTTAAAATTTTGAGCGCTTTGAGCGCTGCTCTGTTCCTCTTGCTGAGAAAACTAAGGAAAATGACGGTTATGAGACTTTTGAATATTTTGTTTTCTTTATATGGTATTTGTTTCTTGGAGATGACTAACTAGAGATTTATAATTATATGATATATCTTCAAAGTAAAAATAAACTTAGGAAAGTATATGATATATTTATAATTTGATATTTTTAAAATTTAAAAAGGAGATGAATATTATTATACAAGTATAAAAACACTAAATCAGGTTTGGTTTTGGTTCGTATTGAGAAAACTTTAACACAAGTTCAACCCAAATATTAAATTGGTGCACTAACTTTCTGAAGAATATGTTACTTATCTATTATTCTAATTCGATCATTATGATCAGAAAGTGAAGTGATATGGATTGAGAATTAGTTTTGCACTACCTTTCTGAAGAATATGTTACTTATCTATTATTCTAATTCGATCATTATGATCGAAAAGTGAAGTGATATGGATTGAGAATTAGTTTTGCACTAACTTTCTGAAGAATATGTTACTTATCTATTATTCTAATTCGATCATTATGATCGGAAAGTGAAGTGATATGGATTGAGAATTAGTTTTGCACTAACTTTCTGAAGAATATGTTACTTATCTATTATTCTAATTCGATCATCATGATTGGAAAGTGAAGTGATATGGATTGAGAATTAGTTTTGTTACATTCAAACTTCGGTTACATTTTTTTGCTCTTGGAAAATCTAAATGTGAAGAAATCACATATTCTGAATTTTACATAACAGAATGCAGAAGATAATGACTACCAGGAAGGTGTAAATCCATCACTGGAGCTCGTTATAACTTCACAGGACATAACTGGCACTGGAGCATCCGCGACATTGTTGATTTTCAACAACGAAAAAGGGTTTTCAGTTAAAAATATTGAGTCTATCTGCAGTGTTGGGAGGTCCACCAAGAAAGGCAATAGGAAGTGTGGCTATATTGGAGAGAAAGGTACCTTCATTTCTTGACTCTTTCGCTCATATCTCTCCATCTTCCATGTTGTAAATTTTAAAAGGAAACAGAGCAGGCTCTAACTCTCTGTCAAATAGAAAAGTGCAAAAAGAAATTCTTTCTTTTCGGTAATCCCTAGTCAACGATAGACTGTCTCCCGATTGTCTCTGTGAAACAATCGGGAGACAATAAGGATTAGATAAAATGGGAAATAGAGGTATGTGATAGTAGATAGTGATCTATCTTGATTCTATATTTTTATGCCTTTCATTAATACTGGGAACAAAAGAAACAAGGGATCTTATTATTCTTACATGTTCATTAGAAACATTCCCTTGATACTTTCCAAGGGTGTCACTCGTATTTTGCTTGTGCTTAATGTTTTCTGATTCTACTAGAAATCTTATAAGAACTTGTTTTGTTATAAGTGGATTTATGGGATTGGTTCATCAATGGTCTTGGGTCAGAATCCTTTTTTGACTCTGCACCATCGATTCCACTATTATTAGTGAGCAATAATGGAAAAATTCTTTCATATTCATAGAGATAGGGGACATAATTCACATGGATATAGTAAGTCTCGCTTGGGCTGCTTTAATGGTAGTCTTTACATTTTCTCTTTCACTCGTAGTATGGGGAAGAAGTGGACTCTAGAGGTACTATTGATTCAGTTGAGGAATCTTTAACTACAGATCAAGTATATCCTCAATTCTTAGAACCTTTAGAGTAGAAACACTTTATTCAAGTCAAAAAGTTAGCTTTATCAATTCAGCTAGACAACCCAACTTTGGTCTTTACTAAGTCAACCTTCTCCTTTGCTTAACTTGCTAGCCTAAGATGCACACCACTAAAAGCTAAAATGAAAACTGTAGGCAAGACTTTTGGTCTTTACTAAGTCAACCTTCTCCTTTGCTTAACTTGCTAGCCTAAGATGCACACGACTTAGAAACTAAAATGAAAACTATAGGCAAGACTTAGAGAAATGAAGCTTTATTGCACAAAGAAGCTTTTAGAATGCTTGGAAGCTCTCACTTGCTTGGTTGGTTAGGTGCCTTAGCTAAATGAGACCATCACCTATTTATACGCACCTTAGGAACTCTTTGGAACCATAAAGGTTCCCCATTAACCTAGAATTCTTTGTATGAAGGTTATTTACAAGTATTTACAAGACTTGTTTGGAACTCTGTAGAACATCCCACATGCTTCCCTTGTCTTCCACTCTTGTGAGAGATATGTGAACACCTCTTGATCTCTCTAAAACCTTTCACACTCCTCCACTAGTGTAGATGACTCCAAGAGGTTCCAAAAGCTTTCTGCTCATCTATATAAACTTAAGGGAGGGTCATTGAGCAGGTTGTGATATAGCCCTTGAGGCCTGACTCAAGTGGTAAAGGGTTAGGGAGTGTTTGTGGGAGGGTCAAGGTTCCAGTCCCAAACAAAAGTATACCTTGGAACTTATACTCACCATGCTTCATACTGTTATTGCTTGAGAAAGTCTCAAATGTTATTTAAATGACACAACATAGGGTAGAAAGGAAAACAAAAGGCTTTATTTGTTAAGCTATGTTTGGTTCCCGAAAATTTAATGGAAAGAAAATATAGAGAAACAATTAGAAAGAAAAAATAAAGGAAAATAAAAAATAGATTTAAATCTAATAAATTATTTTTATATGCTACTTCAAGGTTATTTCAATTCTTCTATATAAGGATTAAATAATTTAAAAATATATAAGTTTCCAACTAATTTTAATTATATTTAATCTTCTTTTGTATTTACATGGTAAACTCAAATATAAGAAAATCATTTTCCTTAACAATTTTTTTTTTTTCTTAATACTTTCCAAGAGCCAAACATAACCTTAATGTTGCTTACCAATATTGACTCTTGGTTTACTTTAGCTACAAATGACAACATAGGGTAGTAGTGAAGTTCACAGGGTTTAATTTTTTTGGATGAATTATTGGTTTTGAAAACTTGACTGATTCAACATTGAGTCGATATAGTATAGGCGTTAAGTATTGAAAAATTTATAATAGTATAACATTTAATTTAGAATACTCATGTAAATATTAGGAAAAATAAATAAACAAGATAAAAATAAGAATGAAAGATGCATGAAGAATATTCGTTTTCAAGCTTTCTATCTATGGCTCCTTAGCATTTATCCTTCCCCTAAAGAATAGTATTAGATCCTTACATCTTGAACTGCATTTCCTTATTGAAATCCATGCATTTAAAATGCCGATTTGAAATATAGAACACCCATATATAAATTTACCTAAGAAATATTGACTAGAAATATGAAGAACATGTAAGGAAGTTCTCAACAACATATAAGAGTGAGAGTTAGTTTTAAGTATCAAGTCAAAGACGTGTACAATAAATGGAAATGTTCATATGCGTGGAGATGCATGATTACAAAGGTAGAAATGGCTTCCAAATTCAGTAATAGGAAACCCAAGTTACCTTTGCAATTAAAAACCAATGTTAGTGAAAAGGTTTGGAATTACAATCATGTTATCGATGTTCCAGAGTATCATTTGACCTAAAATATTTGAACTCTTCCTACAATAGGCAAATCATAATTATCCCAAATACCTAGTTGTGTGCAGTGTGCTACCAAAAACAACAATAATAACGGATTGCCCTAGTTTTTTTATTTTCTTGGAGAGGTTCTTCTGCAGACTTCAATTCCTTTGAAATTGGCCTTCTTAGTCTTTTCCCTGTCTGATCTTTGATGTTTTTTTACGCATGTGAAAGGACTACTCTGGCCATCACATGCACAGGCCTTCATTCCTTGGTGCCTCAATTCCTTCCCTCATATTTTTACATTCTTTAGTGGCAAATTATATACTACAAATTGCTGTAATTTTGAAAGGGAAACAGAGTAGCCCTTTACTCTCTTACCTAAGCTTTAAGCATAGAGCAACTAGACCTTCATGTCATAGAACTTGTGGGGCTGAAACAGTTTATTCAAGTCATGAGTTAGTTTGATTAACACAGATGGAAACATATTCCTTATTGTCTTAGATTTTGTCTTTATGTGAGTCGTTTCTAGTTGAGTAGACCTAGGCAAAATTTCTAGTCAACTTTAATAGTTGGGGTGCTTTTATTTTAATTTTCGGAAGTTTTACGCAAGAACATTTGTGTATGTACTCATAATTGAGAGAGCATTTGTGTCTTGGACTTTTTCCGGAAGTACTGAAGCTCACTGATGAGCTAGATGGCCGAACAATAGTATGAACATGTGATGACAAGTATGTTTGTAATTTTCAATTAATCTAATGGGAACAAGGCTTTCTGTTAACCAATTTGATCTCTTTACCAAATATTTATTTATTTATTTATGTTACTTATCTTCTTATTAGAAGTATTTCTTATACAACATCTCGTCTTGCTAATCTGCAGGAATTGGGTTCAAGAGTGTATTTCTAATCACAGCACAACCTTACATATTCAGTAATGGATATCAGATACGATTCAATGAAGAGCCTTGCCCGCACAGCAATCTTGGGTACATAGTCCCTGAATGGGTTCAGTGGAATCCAACTCTTGATGACATAAAGCAAATATACGGTTCTCATGCAGTCCTTCCAACCACTACCATAATCTTGCCTCTAAAGCCTGACAAGATCGGCCCTGTGAAGGAACAGCTCTCAAGTATTCAACCTGAAGTTCTATTATTTCTTTCAAAGATTAAGCAGTTTTCTGTCAAGGAACATAATGAGGATCCCAGGCTCAATACTGTGAATGCTATATCTATTTCAAGTGAAATTAACTTTGTTAAAAGGAAGAATATTGATGCTGATTCCTATATTCTCCATCTCTCCACGGATGGAGCTAAGGATATGACTGAAAAAGAATGCAGCTACTATATGTGGAGGCAGAAGTTCCCTGTCAGGCAGGAAAATCAAGTAGAAAGAAGACTTGGAGTGGAGGAGTTGGTTATTACGCTGGCATTTCCATTTGGACAGCGACTGAATAGAGGGATAAGCTCTCCAGGAGTCTATGCATTTCTTCCCACGGAGATGGTTACAAATTTTCCTTTCATTATTCAGGCAGATTTTGTTCTTGCATCATCCAGGGAAACAATCCTCTTGGACAACAAATGGAACCAAGGCATTCTAGATTGTGTGCCTTCTGCTTTTCTTAATGCCTTTATTTCACTGGTTACAACATCACAAGATGTTCCAGTTTCTACACTGACCCCAATGTTTAAGTTCTTACCTATCTACAGCTCTCCTTATCCAAAGCTCAATGATGTGAGGGAGTTGATCAAAGCAAAACTGCTTAAGAACAACATCGTACCATGTGAGTCGTATTCAGACCAGAAGATCTTTCGTAAACCTTGTGAAGTGGGTAGGTTAATGCCTTCTTTCTGGAATATCCTGAAAAAGGCAAGGAAGCAAGGGGTAAGTTTGCATTCTCTGTCATCCCATGGAAAGTATATTCTGAATTCTTCATTTGATACAGAGGAGTACGATCACATATTGAATTTCCTTGGTGTGGAACCTGTCAATAGCGAATGGTATGCCAAGTGTATCAAGAGTTCCAATCTTGTTTTGGGAGTGGCAGAGGATGGTTATTTGGAGCTTCTACTCTTTATTGCTGAGAAATGGAGTTCCTCTTTCTACAGCACCGACATGAAGAATGTTCCTCTCCTAAAATATGTTGGTCCTGATGGAAATGTTGTTTTGTGCGCTACAAGCAATGTCACAATGTGGAATGGTGAAAGTATGATTTGTATGTCCCGTGAGTCTCAGCATATTTCATGGTTGATAGGCTGGAACAGGGAATTTAGACGTGTGACAGATCGATATTTTATGCCCAAAAGCACACAAGAAGCTATCAGGTCTTTTTTTAAGAGAGAGACTCTCTTGGAATGGCTTCAAAATCAAGTGAAGGTTCGCGCTGTAAGTGTGAAAGACTTTGCAGTCATTCTTTGTAATTCTCTTAAGGGTGACCGACAGCTTGCTATCGCCTATGTTCACTTCCTTTATCATTCCCTCTCGAAGAGTTATCTACCAAAGGGGGATGTTGACAATTTGTGTGGTATCATGCCACTTGTAGATAACTATGGGCATGTGAGCACTCAGAGAAAAGGGGTTCTCGTTCCTGCTAACGGAAGCAAATGGGTGGGATTAATGGGTGCAAATCCGTGGAGGGGAGCAGGCTATGTTGAGCTGGGAGAAGACTATTTGCGCTCAGGCAGTTATGCAAGTTCATTCACACACGAGATGCAGCTAATGACGTTTCTCAAAACTCATGTTGCAGCTTCTGATATACCTGATATATCTCCTCCCAACGCCGAGTTATCTGCCGCATATGCACCACTCACCAAGCAAAATGCATTCTTGCTGTTGGACTGGATTCACAACCTGAAATATAAGCAAGGTCTGCCAGATAAGTTCCTGACATCCATTAAGATGGGAAGCTGGCTTAAAATTTCCCTCAGTGGCAGTCCTGGATACAGGCCACCATCACAGTCTTTCCTGCTTGCTTCATCAGATGAAAATCTTCTGCAGGACGAGTCGGTAATGGTTGATATTCCATTGATTGACCAAGGATTTTATGGAAATGGCATCAATTGTTATAAGGAGGAGCTCAAAACTGTTGGAGTAATGTTTGAATATGGCGAAGCGTGTGAGTTTATAGGGAGGCACCTCATGTCTCTTGCAGCTTCCTCTGCATTGACTAAATCCAGTGTGTTTGAAATACTTAAGTTCATCAGATTTTTGAGACTTAGATTTCTTCCGGCTGATAAATTCATCCAGAGTATCATAGATGGAAGATGGTTGAAGACTTCCTGTGGTCACAGGTCTCCAGTTGGATCTGTTTTATTTGACCAAGAATGGAAAGCTGCATCACAAATCAGTGACATCCCCTTCATCGACCAAGATCACTACGGCCAGGAAATCCTTCGTTTCAAAATGGAACTCCAATTGCTAGGTGTGGTAGTTGGCTTCAACAAAAATTACCAGCTTGTTACTGATCACTTAAAGTCTCAAGCATGCTCAAATCATCCAACAGCCGAGGCTATTCTTTTGATATTTGAATGCATGCGTGATTGTGAGCGCAATTCAAGACCAGCCCATAAACTTATACAGGCGCTTAAAGGTAATAAATGCTTGAAGACAAACATGGGCTACAAGTTTCCTAGTGAATGTTTCCTGTTTAATACTGAGTGGGGCTGCCTTCTGAAAGTCTTCCATAATGATTTCCCACTTATTGATGAAGACTTCTATGGGACCACCATCTTGTCTTACAAAAGAGAGTTGGGGCAAGCAGGAGTAGTGGTAGATTTTGAGGCGGCAACCCAGAAATTTTCTCCTGTTTTCAAGAAACGTGCATCCTCATCTTCCATTGGAAGAGAACATGTTCTGTCTTTTCTCGCATCTTACAGACAGATTAATAAGACAAACAACAAGTTTCCTTCAGATTTTAAGCACGACATCTGTCAGGCAAAATGGCTGCAAACACGGCTTGGTGTTCCTAGATCACCGAGAGAGTGCATTCTTTTTGGCCCAGAGTGGGAACCTGTAAGTTCAATTACTGTGCTTCCTTTCATTGATGATAGTGACAAGTACTATGGCAAGAGAATTCATGAATATAGTAAAGAGCTGAGGAGCCTGGGTGTTACCATCAAGTATAAAGATGGGGTGAGTTTTGTGGCTGCAGGTGTCTACTTTCCCCAAGATCCCAGCACCATAACTCCTGAAAGTGTGTTCTCTCTGCTGCAGTGCATCCAGATATTATTGAAAGACGGTTATACTTTGACTAATGCTTTCCGGAAAAAGGTTTCTCAAAGTTGGTTAAAAACCAATGCTGGGTATAGGTCTCCAGGCCAAAGTTTGTTGTTTGGCTCTGAGTGGGGTTCTTTCTTACAGAGAAACGATGGACCTTTCATTGATGAAGAATTCTATGGCCCCAACATTACAGCCTACCAGAACGAGCTCAGAGAAATTGGAGTGACCGTTGATGTGTTAAATGGGTGCTCTTTGCTTGCTGGCTATCTTGATTTTCATTCTGAATTTTCAACCATTGTTCGAGTCTATAATTACTTGAATAAACACGGCTGGTCGCCTTCCAATGATACTCCTAGAAGGATCTGGATCCCTAATGGGAGTGACAGTGGAGAGTGGGTTAGTCCTGAAAAATGTGTTATTCATGACAAGGATGGTCTCTTCAGTTCACAGCTGAATGTTTTAGAGAAACACTATAAGGCGGAATTATTCAGCCTTTTCTGCAGAGTCATGCAAGTTAAATCCAATCCTTCTATTGATGACTACTGCGAACTTTGGAATAACTGGGAAAATTCAAGGGAGCAATTGTCACGTTCGGAGTGTTGTGCTTTCTGGGCCCATGTTTCAAAGCACTGGAGTAAAAACACACAGAAAACTGTTGCCGACAGCTTGTCAAAACTGCCGGTTGAATCAGGATCGGAGAGAATAATGCTGTTTGACAAACGTGATGTTTTCATTGCAGATGACCTCCAGCTGAAGTATCTTTTCCAACAATCTTCGCCTCACTCAATATTTGTGTGGTATCCCCAGCCAAGCATCCCTTCCTTGCCCCGGACTAAGCTGCTTGACATCTACAGGGAAATTGGTGTTCGTTCTATCTCTAAATCTGTACAGAAGGAAGAAATCTCCAAGTTGGAGGCCAGTGAACTGAAGCAAGTGTCTCAGAAGGAAACTTTGATCGGAAAAGGCCTGCTGAAACTCATTCTTGGCTTTCTCGCTGGTCCTTCTATTGAAATGGAAGCAGGACAAAGGCTGGACGCTGTCAAAGGCCTTCTCAATCTTAAGGTGTTTGAGACGGAGGAGTCAATTGCAGCAAGCTATAGATTGTCAATGTCTTCAGGGGAAACCATGGCCGTTGATGCAAGACGAATGATGCGCTGGGACCGGGAGGATTCCAATCTTTTCATGCAGAAGATGGAGATATCGGGTGGACATAAAAATAAAATCGAATATGGTACAATCTTCGCTGAAGTAATATCAGAGGGCGTCTTACAGGAGAAAGAAGACCATATACCTGATCTCGCCGAACTGATCATGTTGGCATTCCTCCTGGATTTTGATGAGGAAGCAGTTGGGTTCTTAATGAGATCCAAGAATCTCCAAGTTTTCTTGGAGGACGAGGAGTTTCTCTCTTCAGCCCTTCCTGTCGACTAGGTATGCACTCTATGCCATGACCAATAAATGGTTGAAAGTGTCATTTTCCTTATATTTCCCCCTGTCTGAAGTCTCTACTGGTGTGTGCTATTAGAATATTAATATGTAATATATATGAATCTGGTGTGTAGTAAACCTGATATTGTGATAATTATGTCCTTGTGCTTGCCTTTTTAAGTAAAGGAGATGTTAAGATATCCTAATTTTTCCATTTGTTTTCAAACAAGGGTATGTTTGATTCCCAAAAAATATGAGGGAGAATGTGAGGGAGAAAAACTTAAAGAAAAAAAATAAAAAATGAAAAATAGATTTAAAAT
Source organism: Vitis riparia (assembly GCF_004353265.1). Classification (NCBI taxonomy): domain Eukaryota; kingdom Viridiplantae; phylum Streptophyta; class Magnoliopsida; order Vitales; family Vitaceae; genus Vitis; species Vitis riparia. The sequence goes on along the minus strand of NC_048447.1, from coordinate 20,265,821 downwards.
TAATAAATTGTTTTATAATTATTTCAAATCCATTTAACATATTTTTTCTTTTCTATGTAAAGATTAAATCATTTTAAAATATATAAATTTTTAACTAATTATAATTATATTGGATTTTCTTTTATATTTTTCATATTGTAATCACATTAGAAAATTATTTTCTTTAATAATTTTTTTCTTAATACTTTTTGGGAAAAAAAAACTTATACTATAAGAATTGAACTTAACATATCAAATTATAAAAATAAAATTACAATATATCATCCTCAAAATAGATGGTTGCAATTTATCTTTTTTTGTCATCATTAATTATTTTTTAAATAAGTATATTATTTGCTATATTGAATACTCCATCTCAATACCTAAATTTATCACTTGAAGAGAATTTTTCTCCCCCTTTTAACCCACTTCTCTCGTAACCACTTTGGAACTTAGTTTGCATTATAAGTCACCAATAGAAATGATTTCATTACATTAATGAGATAATTTGAGAGTATTTGATATATAAAATTAATAAATGAACATAATCTAATACTTAATTTAATTTATTAACCACATTGTTGATTTTTTAATTAATTTATTTAATTTCAAAAATTCTTTTTTGAAGTTTAATAAAACCCAAAACAAAATTTTAAAACATGTTAGGTATCATTTTTTTTAATTTTTATTAGATTATTAGAAAACAATTTTGGAATAGTTATTAATTGTTTTCAAAAACAAAATTATATTTGATATTTGAAAAATAGTTCATTGATTTTGTTCTCATTGAAAGTATCATAAACTTTAAAATAAAATATAATTGTTTTTAAAATGTGTTCTATATTTTTAATTGTTTATTAAGACATTTGAAAATATGTTAAATTTGTTTTCAAAACAATATGTTATCAAAATAAATTTTCAAAAACGGTTTTCTTTCAAAAGTCTACCAATTATGTTTTCGGTTGGAAAATTGTTTTTGTTATAAAGAACAAAAACGGGTTTCAATAATAATTTCCAAACGGATGATTGAGATATGGATTTAGTGTCATATTAAACTTAAAATATAAGTCTTTAGTGTGTATTTAAATATAAACCTTTGAATAAAAATATATTAAAAAATATTTAAATGTAAAAAATATATATATAAAAAAAAGGAATGAGACTATTATATATAAATACTGGCTTATGAAATTTAAGGTCATATTGTTTTTATTAAGTACCATTTTGTATAAGGATTTATTTGAAAACTATTTTTAAAAATAGTTTTGTGTTTGAAAAATAATTTTTTAATTTAATAAAACATATTCTTCAATTTTTTAAGAATTTGTTATCAAAATGGCTCCCTCGTCTTCTTTTATATATATATATATATATATATATATTATATGTAAAAAAAAATGTATAATACTTTTACATTCCGTTTGAAATTCTTCTTTAAAACAATTTGTTAACTCAAAAAATATATTTAACAAACTTATGGAAAAAAATAAATTTTTAAGAATTTGTTATAAAAGCATACTATTTTTAAAAATAAATTTTAGGTGTTTTAAATTATTATTTTTATAGTACTGTAAGCAACTATTGAAAATACAGAAAATATTTAAAAAACTTTTTCGTATACATAAATATGTTGTACTTTGATGAGTAATAAGTGAGAAAAGTGGAAAAATGTATAATACTTTTACATTCCGTTTGAAATTCTTCTTTAAAACAATTTTTTAACTCAAAAAATATATTTAACATACTTACGAAAAAAATAAATTTTAGGTGTTTTAAATTATTATTTTTATAGTACTCTAAGCAACTATTAAAAATACGGAAAATATTTGAAAAACTTTTTCGTATACATAAATATGTTGTACTTTGATGAGTAATAAGTGAGAAAAGTGGTTTTTATATTTGAATTTTTAAATAAAATTTTATTTTTGAAAACAATTAAAAACTATTTTTAAGGACTATTATTAAAAGTTGTTTTTTGAGAACTATTTTTGGAAACATTCCTAATACATGTAAACAAGAATCAAATCTATGAATTTTCCCTTTTCTTAGGTTGGGTGCTTTAACCCTTTCATATTAAATTCCCAAATCAAATTTTGTTTTTGAAATAATTAAAAAATATTTTTAAAAAACGATTCTCCAAAATCATTCTTTAAGAATTGCTCTTTGAGAATGTAGTCAAGCAGGTGTAACCTTTTTGCACCGTAGAAAAAACTCTATCAAAAGGTCATATTACATTTAAGAAAATTAATAAGGGATACAATATGTACCATAATGAAAGTTAAATCAGACTCAAATTTGGATGATAAAAAAAGTACAAGGAAATGAGAAAAAAAAGTATAAAAAATTAAAAATGATATAGAAAGAAATGAAACTTAAATCCTCTTTACCAAATTTATTAGATTAGAAATTTATTTATCATTTTCAAGCTTTACATTTCTCAATAGGATTTATCTGTAAATAAATTTTCAAACTTCACACTTTTTAATATGATTTATATGTGATTTAAAAAAATATGAAAGATTTGTATTTTTCTTCAATCACAAGCACAAACCTAGATTGTTATTGGATTATTTTTTTTTAAAATGTCATAATTATCATCATATTTAATTTAAAAATGTAATTTTAACTAGTGTTTTCAAACCTTAAATGGAATAAGATAGAATTTGTTGGACTAAGTTTGTTCAACCCGTCAATGTATGTATTAGGGTATTTTATAATTGAATATCCTTTAACCCAAATATTAACAGCATTAGGGTTTTAGTATATCAAAAAAAGAAATCTCAAAAGAAAGAAAGGTGAATGAAAAAAGAAATAAATTTAGGATTGTTTTGTTGGAACTGTTCTAAGACTCAATAGTAAAATTAAGTTTTTTCATCAACCTTTTAGAAAAATCTTTGTGGTATGATCAAGGAGGAAAATGTCGCGATATTTCGATGATGTATTGTCGAAATTATTTCAGTAATATATCAGCGATTTTGGATGCTTACATGGATACAAAAGATTAGTTGGGAAAAAGAAAAAAAGAAAAAGGAGCAAGGGGAGAGGGATTGGGAGAGTGGGCTCCCTCCATCATGTAAATGGGCTACATTTTGCTTCCGAGGGGATTTGAATCCAAACCAAAATGTTTAGGTTCGTTCCACTTGGCATCTGGGTTAACTTGGCCTTTGATATATAATGTGCACTAAACTTATATATACTTAAACTCATTATATAAAGAAAATATTAAAAGAATATTTTAAAAAGCAAATTAATTATAATTATTTTATAATTAAATGCAAATTTTTCTTTTAATTAATTACCAAAAATATAAAAATTATATAATTTTCTTAATAATTTTTTTAATATCATTAATAATTAATTAAATATTAAAAATTTATATATATATATCATAATTTATTTTATATTATTTAATACAATTGAATTTAATGGATCATATTTTAATATTAATATATATTTTAAAATTAGACATATTATAATCAAATATCATAATATTAGATATAATTTAATAATAAATGTACACTTATAAAATTCATATTTTTATCGATACATACGATATTATTATCAAATATGATAAATCATGTTATACATATATCAAAATTTTCAATAAAATAACTTTAAAATGTATATTATACTTCTAATTATATTATTATGAGGTTTTCGTTACATTTTTATGAGTTTTTAACAATTTTAAGTTTACCAATATTTTTTTCCAAAATATCCGCTCATATATCTCCGATATATCCTATATATCTCTGATATATCCTATATATCTCCAATATATCCGTAAAATCGAAATACTGATATATCCGTGATTACTGATATTTTCATCTTTCTTTTTAATATATATATATAGGTTTTCAACGTGAAAAAGGTATTGAGGACTTGATTATTTGTATCCCAATATTATTGAAGTGGAAAAAATTTTCTTTGTGGTATTTTACCTCTATTTGAAAGGATTTTTCATGTTATATTTAGTGTTTCTTTTTTATTAGATATTCTTTTTTATTATTGCTCATTTTTGTTAAATTGTTATTATTGATGAGTGGTGGTTATATTATTATTGATGAATATTTTAACCGAATACTTTAAATCTCTTCTTTAACTTTCAATTAAGTATATTTTAAAAAAAAATGAGAAGTAATTAATTTAAAGTAAATTTAAAATTTTCCATAAAATTTATCCATCATTTTCCAACTTTACACTTTTTAATATAATTTATTTCTAATTTTAAAAAATATTAAAGATTTATATTTTTCTTCAATCACAATTCCCACCAAACTAGATTTTTGTTGGATTAATTTTTGTTTTCAAATATCATAATGATAGTCATGTTTAATTACAAGAGCACCTTTAAACTAGTGTTTTTACTTTTTGAAACACAAAATTGAATAGGATAAAATTAAGAATAAAAAAAATGAGATCTAAATTCAATACAAATAAATTTAAACTTTCCACGTGGCTGTTAATTATTGGGCAACACTCCGAAAAGCTCCGACTTTAAAATCTCACCGTTCGCCTCCTAGGAGACCTGAGCAAGTCTCCTTGCCCGTACACCCCCTTTTCCTCTGTCTTACTCTTTCTCGTAGACGTCGACTTCGTTGGTTACTTACTACTTTCTCCACAGGTTTACTTCTCCACTAAGTTTATCACTCTCAAAACCACAAGGATTAGGCATTGGATTGCGTGTCTCATAGTGTGTATATATAATTATGTATATGTATGACACTTCTTCGGTGTGATGTCGTTTGGTGCTCTTGGCATCTCTCTACTAAGAGTGAAGACTGAAGAGGAGTACTTTGAGTGAATCGAGAAGGAGTAGTAATGGCGACGCCGAAAGAGCATATAGAAGAGATAAGGAGGACGAAGTTCTCAATCGGAGGAGAGCTGAATCCTCTGACGGAGGATCTTCACCAGGCGGTCAAGAATCTCTCTGCTGAGCTTTACGCTAAGGATGTTCATTTCCTCATGGAGCTCATTCAGGTTTGTTTTTAATACGTTTCTCTTGTTTTTTGAGATGTGATCGGCACTGTGTTGTATGCGGGGATTGTTTTGTTATATTATTTAATATTTTGATCCTTGTTTTGTTCATCAGTTCCGTTGTCAGAAAACGGAGGAAAATGAAACGTATGGAACTTTTGTGTATTTTGTTTTCTTCATGTGGTTTTTGTTTCTTGGAGGTGACGGACTGGAGATTGTACTTCTAAAATAGCTCTGAATGGAGAGGAGTTTTTCCATTTTTTTTTTTCCTTTCCTTGGTATGCTAATGAATTACTTTGGAAAATCATTTGGTTTTGATTTCCAACATAGACTAAAGAATCAGGTATGTATTGTTTTGATTCTGACCAGAATGTGATCTATCTGAGATTTAGTTTTGTTACATTCAAATTTCAGTTACATTTTTTTTTTCTTTTGGATAATCTACATGTGAATTAACCAAATATGGTGAATTTTGCATAACAGAATGCAGAAGATAATGAGTACAGGGAAGGAGTGAATCCATCGCTGGAGCTAGTTATAACTTCACAGGACATAACAGACACTGGAGCACCGGCGACATTGTTGATTTTCAATAACGAGAAGGGGTTTTCAGCTAAAAACATAGAGTCTATATGCAGTGTTGGGAGGTCCACCAAGAAAGTCAACAGGAAGCAGGGTTATATTGGAGAGAAAGGTATCTCCATTCCTTGATTCTTTCACTCATATTTTTCCCTTTTTATGGTGTAAATTTGAAAAGGAAACAGAGGAACACCTACCTCTCTATACTAAGCTTTAACTACAGAGCAGGTAGATCCTCAAGTCTTTGAACTTATAGAGTAAAAACACTTTAATCAAGTCAAAAGTTAGCTTGATCAAGTCAGCTAGAGCTTTCTTTCTTATTATCTTGAATTATGTGTTTGTATAAGTTATTTTTGGTTGTTCAGAACCATCTAGGTAACCTCTAATTTACAAACTTCTTAATGGAGGTTGAGCATTTGAAGTTCTTTTAAGATATGACGATTGCCTGTATTGTTCTCATAATTAGGAGAAAATTTGGAGCTTGAAGATTTACCTATGCATCATACATGATACTAATGGAACTCGAATTCACTATGATACATAAAGTCTTAAATGTCATTTAAATGACACAACATAGGGAAGAAATGAAAACGTGAGGCTCTATCTGTTACAGTAGCTTACCAATATCGAATCTTGGTTCACTTTACCTACAAACAACATTATAGGGTGGTAATGAAGATCAAAGGGGCAAATGCGTTTGGATGGATTATTGGTTAATTTTTTAAAACATGACTGATGCAACACTAAGTCAATGCAGTGTAGGCATTATATTGAAACATATGCAACAGTTTAACAAATAATCTAGGATAATCCTATAAATATTAGGGAAAATAAATAAACTGGATAAAAATAAAATGAAAAATGTGCGAATGAGATTCCAGATTCCCTCCCTTGCTTTCTGTATGTGGTTCCCAATGCTTACCCTTCCCCCTAAAGAATGGTATTAGAGCCTTAAATCTTGAATTGCTTTTCTTCTAGTGAAATATATGCATTTTAAAATGCAGATATGAGATATAGAATGCCCATATATAAATTTACCTTAGAAATATTAAGAATATGAAAGGAAGTTCTCAACAACATGTGTGTTAGTTCAAGTCAAATAGGTGTACAATAAATGGAATTGTTTCATATGCATGGAGATGCATGAATTCAATAATAGGAAACCATCAGAATGATATGACAGCAAAGTTGGCTTGGCAATTAAAATCCAACACTAACTGACAATTTTTTTAATTTGTAATTACAATCATGTTGTTGGTGTTCCAGAGGATCATTTGAAGCAAAATATATGAGCTCTTCCTATAGCAGGCAAATCATGATTATCCCAAATACTTAACTTTGTGCAGTGTGCTAACCTAAAAACACCACCACCAATGAATTGTCCTAGTTTTCCCTCCATGTTTAATTCTCTTAGAGTGGTTCTTCTGCAGACTTAGGCTCCTTTGAAATTGGCTTTCTATTATTTTTCCCCAAAGCCATTAACAAAAACAGAGTAGGCATTTCCTTTCTGATCTTTGATGTTTTTTTATGCATGTTGTAGGACTCTTATGGCCATCTCATGCATTCAGTCCTTGATTCCTGGATTCCTTCTGTCATATTTTTACATTCTTTAGTTACAGATTTATATGCCACAATTGCTGTATTTTTAAAGGGAAACAGAGTAGCCCTTTACTCTCATCCCTAAGCTTTAAGTATCAGGTAGTTAGATCCTAATGTCATAGAACTTGTGGAGCCAAAACAGTTTCTTCAAGTCATAAGTTCGATTGATGAACACAGATGGCTTTATATTTTCCTTATTATCTCATATTATATGTATTTGTGAGTCATTTTCAGTTGAGTAGAACTAAATAAACTTATTAATTGAGCTGACGTGTTCAAGGCGATGTTTTTTATTTTCAGAAGCATGCCTAAGAACTGACAAGCAAAGGTATTAGAACCTTAAATCTTGAATTTTATTTCCTTTATTGATATTTAAGGATTTTAAAATGCAGAAAGAAATATAGAATATGTCCATACAATGAATTTATTTAAGAAATATTGGTTGGAACTATGGAGAGCATGAAAGAAAATATAGCACACTGCACAGGACTAAGAAAATGGGAAGAAATACTTAGTTGTGTGCAGTGTGCTGACAGTGAGAATTTGCCTCAGACTCCACACCAGCCCTAGGCCCATCCACACACCAAAAAACAAATAAATAAATAAAGAAGAAAAAGAAGACAAGAAAAGAAAAGAAAAGAAAAAGAAGAGAAAGAACAACACAGCAGCACCGATCTATTGTTTTTCCTTCTATGTTTTAATTTTGTTAGGGAGGTTCTTCTACACACCGTTGTTCTTTTCAAATTGCCTCTCTCTATCAAAGCCATTAACAAAAACAAATCATGTTCTATGTGTGATTATTGAATGTCTTTTTAAGCATATGGAAGACTTATGGTCACCATAAGAAGTTGAATAATGCCCAAATATCACATTTCAAATGCCTGACCACTCCATTACCAATTATCTTCACACCTCCAAGGTCAAAGCTTCTTTAGAATTTCCTCACAACCATTCTCAATTAGAGTGTTTCATGACCATGAGTACTAAAAGTGACTGATGACCTACATGACCAATCAACAGTATGAACATGTGATGACAAATTTGTTTGTAGTTCTCAATTAGTCTAATGGGAACAAGTCTTTCTGTTAACCAATTTGATCCCTCTACCAGTTATTTGTTATTTATTTTACTTAGTTACCTATTAGGACTATTTCTTATGCAAATTGTCATCTGGCTAATCTGCAGGAATTGGGTTCAAAAGTGTATTTTTGATCACAGCTCAGCCTTACATATTCAGTAATGGATATCAGATACGATTCAATGAAGAGCCTTGCTCGCACAGCAATCTTGGGTACATCGTCCCTGAATGGGTTGAGGAGAATCCAAGTCTTGCTGACATAAAACAAATATATGGTTCTCATGCTGTGCTTCCAACCACAACTATAATCTTGCCTCTAAAGCCAGACAAGATCAAACCTGTGAAGCAACAGCTCTCAAGTATTCAACCTGAAGTTCTATTATTTCTTTCAAAGATTAAGCAGTTTTCTGTCAAGGAAGATAACAAGGATCCAAGGCTCAATACAGGGAATGCTATATCTATTTCAAGTGAAATTAACTTTGTTACAAGGAAAAATATTGATGCTGATTCCTATACTCTCCATCTCTCCACGGATGAAGCTAGTGATGTGACTGAAAAAGAATGCAGCTATTATATGTGGAGGCAGAAGTTCCCTGTCAGGCAGGAAAATCAAGTAGAAAGAAGACTTGGAGTGGAGGAGTGGGTTATTAAGCTAGCATTTCCGCTTGGACAGCGACTGAATAGGGGGATGAGCTCTCCTGGAATCTATGCATTTCTTCCTACGGAGATGGTTACAAATTTTCCTTTCATTATTCAGGCAGATTTTGTTCTTGCATCATCCAGGGAAACAATCCTGTTGGACAACAAATGGAACCAAGGCATTCTAGATTGTGTACCTTCTGCTTTTCTTAATGCCTTTATTTCACTGGTTACAACATCACAAGATGTTCCAGTTTCTACACTGACCCCAATGTTTAAGTTCTTACCTATCGACAGCTCTTCTTATCCAAAGCTCAATGTCGTGAGGGAGTCTATCAAAGCAAAACTGCTCAAGGAGAATATCATACCATGTGAGTCGTATTCAGACCAGAAGATCTTTCGTAAACCTTGTGAAGTGGGTAGGTTAATGCCTTCTTTCTGGAATATCCTGAAAAAGGCAAGGGATCAAGGGGTAAGCTTGGATTCTCTGTCATCCCATGGAAAGTATATTCTGAATTCTTCATTTGATACAGAGGAGTACGATCACATATTGAATTTCCTTGGTGTGGAACCTGTCAATAGCGAATGGTATGCCAAGTGTATCATGAGTTCCAAGCTTGTTTTGGGAGTGACAGAGGATGACTATTTGGAGCTTCTACTCTTTATTGCTGAGAAATGGAGTTTCTCGTTCTATAGCACTACTATGAAGTATGTGCCTCTCCTGAAATATGTTGGGCTTGACGGAAGGGTTGCTTTGTGTGCTATAAGCAACGTCACAATGCGGGATGGTGAAAGTATGATTTGTATGTCCCATGAGCCTCGGCATATCTCATGGATGATAGATTGGAACAGGGAATTTGGATTTATGACAGATCGATATTTTATGCCCAGAAGCACACAAGCAGCTATAATGTCATTTTTTAGGAGAGAGACTCTGTTGGAATGGCTTAAAATTCAAGTTAAGGTTCGTGTTGTAGGCATGTACAACTTTGCGGTCATTCTTTATAATTCTCTCAATGATGACCGACAGCTTGCAATTGCCTATGCTCACTTCCTTTATCATTCGTTCTCAAAGAGTTATCTACCAAAGGAGAAGGTTGATTATTTGTGTGGTATTATGCCACTTGTAGATAACTATGGGCATGTGATGGGACGAAGAAAAGGGGTTCTCGTCCCTGCCAATGGAAGCAAATGGGTGGGATTGATGGGTGCAAATCCGTGGAGGGAAGAAGGCTATGTTGAACTAGGAGAAGACTATTTGCGCTCAGGAAATTA